>NW_026652339.1:388599-396650 GCF_009828535.3 Hylobates moloch
AGCAGGCTCTCCTGGCTCCCCCGGGGCCGTCAGGGCGCTGCAGTTTGCAGGAGCATCCTTTGGGCTCTTAATCTTAGTCGGTGGGGCTGGGCAGCTGGGTGTCTCCAGTCCGTCATGCTGGAACGTGCTGGAAGCTTCCTCAGGGTACCCAGGCTTATTTTGGTAGTCATATACGTGAAATGCACTTTGGGGGAAAAGGGTGAAATATTTTGGTTAATCCACTGAAAAAATGAATGCTGGGGAACACAGCCAGCTTTTCTCTGTTATTTATTTATAGGGTTAAGATAGCCAGAAGGACATTTCTGCTAGAAAGTTATTGCCAGCTGAAAAAGAACAAGTCTTCATTATTATCCAATTTGGATATTTCAGGTTTTTATGAAGCTAAGGGCAAAGGTCAGCTGCTTCCTATTCCTTGTGGATTGTGCTGCTGATGGGAACTTCCTTTGACTTCACAAACAGAAGGGATTGGAAGTGTATTCTTCGTTATTACATATCTAAGATGAGGAGGCTTTTAACACGATTTTCTTTTAGTTAATTTTAAAATATTTTATTATAAAATTCATTTTTTTTTCAAATGGTGCAGATAAGTATAAAATAATAAAAGTTCTTCCTTTCCTTCCCTCCAAGCCTCTGTGTGGCACGTTCTTGGCATGTTGCAAAGTGCTGTCATCATCATCACCATCATTGAGTTTGGAAGAGGAAATGATGAGTTTTATTTTTCGCTTCTCAAATTTTTGAATTTGGGGTGTCACAGGCAATCAAGTGAGAATAACCAACTCTCTGTAGAGGTGGTAGTTGCAGCTGAAGATTTTGGGGATTTCAATGTTTAGGCAATATTTAAAACCAGGGAATTATATTTGATTGCCTGGGAGAAGATGTGGAATAAGAAGAATAGAACAGGCCCCTGACGATCAGTTTTTAAGGGGAGGGTTGAAGGGAGGGGTCCCAAGAGGGGAAGTTTTGGAAGAAGGAGCTGAGGCAGCCGGAGACGTGGGGAGGGAGTGCGTGTTTGAGGGCAGACAGCACATAGACGTCAAGTGGGGCAGGAATGGAAGAGACCATGGGATGCAGCACGTGAAGAGTTGACTGTGTTCAGTAATTTCTGGAGAGCAGTTAGGACAAAATTAGATTTGCATTTAGAAAACAATTTGAAATAATTTTAAATGTACACGAGAGTTGCAGAGGCAGCACAGAGAGCTCCTGTGTGTCCTTCACCCAGCTACCCAATGTCAACCTCTTACATAACCTCAGCACAGCGATCAAATCTAGGAAACGTATGTTACAGCACTGCCAACCACACACAGCCTCCTTGGTGCCAGCAGCCTTGCCGCTGTAATCCTCTGTGTGTCTTGTGGTCCAGTCCAGACCCCCATCCACATTGGCTGCCTTGTCCTCTGGTCCTCCCAGGCTGGGATGTTTCCTCAGCTGTTCCTTGTCTTTCGTGACCATGACACTGTAAGATGCTGCTCAGGTGTTTTGGGGGATGTCCCTCACTTTGGGTTTGTCTGATGTGTTCTCATGATGAGATTGAGGATCAAAGTTTTGGGAAGAATAATGCAGATGGGTTATTATCAGTACATCAGGTTTGGGGGTGTGTGGTGTCTGTGATTCTTATTACTGCAGATACCAACCTTGATCACTCGGCTGAAGTGGTGCCTTGTGTGTTTCTCCAACGTGAAGTTGTTATTTTCTTCTTTGTAATTCATAAGCATTTGAAGGAGATACTTTGAGAGTATGCAGATATCCTCTTTCTCCTTAAACTTCCATGCCCTAATTCTAACATTCATATGTAATTACTACCTGGTGTTCTGATGGTGGTGCTGTACCTCCCTATTTCCTTCCACGTTTAGTAATTGGTATTCTTCTGTATGAAAGAATTGTTGCTTCTCTCGTTGTTTATTTGCTTGGTTGTTTGCTTATATCCATATAGAGCCACTAAATTTATTTTACTTTTTGGGTTATAATCCATTATTATTATCATTATTTATTTTGTTACTGAAATTGTTTCAACTTTGACCACTGACACACCTCCTAGTATTTCCTCTACCACAGCCCTGGATCAACCATTTCTCCAAGGATCTTTGGCTTTTCTGAGAGTAGTATTTAGAAACCAAGATATGGCCTCTTTGTGTCCTCGTTACTACTCGAGCGTTAGTGTTACTAGGCCTAGGCCCTCTCCATGGACGTAGCTAAGTGTTGCATTTGTGTGTAGTAAGCTATAAACACATGCATATTGATTTGCGCATCTGCGTACAGGTATGGAAACTAGATTTTAATGACTAAACAGGAGGTAAGGGACTAGGGACTGGAATAGACTAATCTTTCCAGAAGTTTGGTGATACTACTGAATAACATTGTTTTTTCTAGCTTTCTCTATAATACAATAAATAAATAGAGAGCATGTGATTAGAGGAGGCTGTCTCTTGGGGGGACCTCGAAGAAAGAACAAGGCTAAGGAGGGATGTTGAGTTTCTGCAAGAGGTAACTTACGTTTGTAGATAGGAGAAGGGGGTTGCTGAAGAAAGTATAAATCTGTGGAGTAAAGGATGAGAAATGCGAAGGTATGAGAAGATTCATTCAGGACAGAGATACAGTGTTCGACTTGGCAAGCCCAAGCACACTTCTGTGAGACGTGGGAGGGAAGGAGAGGTGAATACAAATGTGGTGGAGCTTTGAAGCTGGACATGAGAGCTGGTTCCCCTTGGAGCCTGTCTCCTGTTAAGTGAGAAGCCAGGCCATGTCCTGAGAGGTGGGGGCCATGAGTGCCAGGATGGAAGAGTCAGGAGAGAGGAGACATGGCAACACACCCCTTCCTCATGTTTACTTCCTGGCATAGTTGGCATTTTTCTTTATGTTGAGGAAAATGCTGCTATGATCTGATTACTAAGTGCTAAATACCCCAGTTTGTATAAAGTAGGATGGTGTATTTGCAGGGCTAATGAAATGACCAAATCAGGTTTGGGTAAGGCCACCTGGAGATCCATGTCTTTCAGCTGATGGCAGTCTTCCTGTGTATCCCAGCTATCCACAGAGATGCTTGCGAGTTCTCCCATCCCAACAGCGGCCAGGCCAAAAATTTCCAGGCTCATCACATCTACCTGCTCAGCCTGTGGTGGGTTGGGGTTGGGACACCCCACCTGCCCTTCCAGAGGGTGACTGTCTGCACCCGCCCAGTGTGCCCCTCCGTTCCCTCCTCTGTGCAGTGTCAGAGCTGCTGTGCCCGGATCTGAGGAGGGGCAGTGGGAGGGGAAGCCGCCCACACGACACTTGCGCTTGCCTTTTCAGCTGGAGCACGGCGTGGCGGCACCGTGTCGTTCTGTCCACCTCACCCACCGGGATGCAAACTTCCTGAGGCCAGGGCTTCTTCCTGCCACGCCTTGCCACCACGCCCCTTGCCTCCCCTGGGACATGCCGTTCTCTTCTTTGTACTCGTCTGTTTGGTGTGTGAGGGGTTTTGCATTTTGTCTTCTGCTCTGTAATTTAAAGGGATAAAACGCTCATATTTAACTTAAGCCAAAACCCAGTTTCGTCTTTCCACCAGAAATCCCTGAGATGTGGAATTGTGGGAAGCTCCTTGGAGGCTAGCGGGCTCCTGGGCTGCCCCTCTGTGGGAAGACGGCTTGCAGGCTTCAGTGGGCTGGGCTCTCCCGGCCATGGCTGCCTTGGTGGCTAACTCAGGCTGTGGCGACAGACTGGTGAGGCAGGCGGACTCTTCCCCTGATGTTTAATATAACCTGACAGATAAAGTGGATTGTAATGAATAAATTATCTAAAACCCATTTCTGTTTCTTTGTTTGAAATGAAAACATGGCCTTGAATATGTTTCTTGGAGAGAAAGAAGAGACGCTTTGATTAGGAATTCTCTGTACTTTTAGTTTTGGGTCAAGAAGAAACGAAAACCATTGGCCACAAGCTCTTGAGTGTGCCAGGCAGCCTTCAGTGTATACAGGGGGCTTTCAATTCTCGGGTGGTGTGGGTTGCTGCAGCCGCGATGACAGAGGAATATTCCACAGGACAACGAGGAGTGACTCTACTGTGGACGTTGTTTTTGTCCCTGCAGCCGGGGCTGTGAGGCTGCAGGCTGCCCTTTGCTGGTTTGCAGGGGCCATAATTCTGGCCTGGAGCTTGACAAATGACCCAGGACCTCTGAGATGGGAAATGAGGTCTGCATCCCATGTTCTAATCAGGATTCGCTATCAAAGGTCATTTTCCACAGTGTGGCTTAATAGAGTTGGTTTTCTATTCCCTGAGGGATACAGACTTCCAAATTTTTGCAGTCTCACTAACTGTAATGTATACAGCTCATGTTGGAAAGGAAATTTCCTCTCCTCCAAGGCAGCAATTCTCAACCAGGGAAACTTTTCCCCTCAGGGGACACTGGGACATTTGGCAATGTCCAGCAACCTGGAGATTGTCACATCTAGGTGTGGGGTTGGCTGGGTGGTGCTGCGTAAGATTGTGTGGTGCACAGAACAGCCCCACAAGGAGCGGCCCGGCCCCAAATGGCCCTGGTGCTGAGAGGGACAGACGCTGCTCACAGAGAAGCGACTACAGAGGCCTGCATCCAAGCAGGCTTCCCAGAGCAGGCGGGGCCGGGAAAGCTGTTCCATGGCGCAGCATCCCAGTGGCTGTTATGGGGTGAAAGCCCCTCTTAGAACTAAAAGTCCTGAAGCAGAGACCAACTGGGGCCATCCACGGCCCTGTGCCGTGCTGCCTCCTGGACGCACACTAGAAGGTGGAGATGGTCCAGCCCCAGCAGGACTGGGCCTCGAGGACCCTGCCTGTAACCTGGTGCTCGCCGCCCACAGATCATGGGATGTGGAGGGAGAGACAGCCAGTGCTGTCCTGGTGCAGCAGCACCTCGTGGTTACGACAGATCATCTTTCTGAACTTTGCACCTCAGACATTTAAAATGGAGATTTTGATTTTGATTTTGGCAAATGTGGAAAATAGATTTCAGCTCAAAAAGCAAGACCTGAGAACATGGTGTGTTAAAATATCTTTCATTTCATGCCACTTTGCAGCCCTGGGACCCTCGGGCTTGTACCTAGAAGGTAGTAAAGATGACAGCAGCCCCCATTTCACTGATGGTGGCGCAGAGGATGTTGTGAGGTGGCTGTAGGGTCAGGTGGCTGTAGAGTCAGGGCTGGGCAAGTTGTATTCAGATGCTGTTCGCTAAGTCCAGAACATTATAGGAGGTAAATAAATAGCACACAGTGTTCTGGGGGTAGAAAGATGCACCCATTTCCCAGGCTGCTGCCAAAATCCTTTCTCCTGTCAGCGTGGGGGGTGACCCTGCCCAATTAAAGGGTGTCTTTTGGCCCTTCTTTCCCTTGGCAGCAGCATGGAAGTGGGTGGGGGAGGAGAGGAGCATGCTTCCCCCCACCCCTGGGGACTTGTGAGCGCAGCCTGCAAGCTCTGGCTCCAGGAGGAAGCGTGCTCAAGTGCACCTCTGACCACGTCACGCTCCGAGAACGTGGACACTGCACCTCTGACCACGTCACGCTTCAAGGACGTGAACACTGCCCCTCTGACCACATCACGCTCCAAGAACGTGGACGCTGCACCTCTGATCATGTCACACTCCAAGAACGTGGACATTGCACTTCTGATCACGTCACGCTCCGAGAACATGGACGCTGCACTTCTGACCACGTCGTGCTCCAAGAACGTGGACGCTGCATGTCGCGCTGGCCAGAATATGGCTGCAGGACAGACTTCACTGGAAAGGAAACTGGGCAATGTGCTCAGCAACTGCTTTAGAAGAGAGAGAAAATCAGATATTAGCCTAGCAGTCGCTACCACACTGGCATTTAGATAATTTTCAGCTTTTTTTTTTTTTTTTTTTAACCAGTCAAAACATCTCATGTACAAATGCAAGTATTTCTATAGGATGGGTATCTAGAAGTAGTCAGAAGGAATGTGCCTTTAAAATTTTTATAAGTACTTCCCAATTGTCTTCCATCCAAGCTTCATTAATTTACATTCCCACCATTGATGAATGAGTGCTTTGTATCCTCCCACAATGGGGCATTATTCACATTTTATCCTGCTTTCCAGTTTGCTGGATAAAAACAGAATGGATGAATGAATGGATGGATGGATGAATGGATTAATGGATCCATAGGTAGATAGATTCTCATTGTAATTTGCATTTCTAGTAAAGAGCATGAAACTCAGAATCATTGTTGATTCATTTTTCTTCTGTGAATTGCCTGTTTGTATGTTTTGCCTGTTTGTTTTCGTTTTGTCCCTTGTTGATCTGCAGCAGAAGTTTATATAGACACATCTAAAAAATTCTCCATCATGTACTGTGTACCTCCTTTCTTCTAAAATTGCTAGTCATTGATATGTGTCTTTATTAGAATTACGGATTTTTTTATCTTACTGTATCAGTCAGTCTTAAGATTTATTAGGTTTTGTGACTTGCTTAATTAAGCCTTTCATATGCCAAAATAAATGCAAATTTTTTTGTGCGTTTACATTTAGGTTTTCAGTCCACTCTGATGTGTGTGTGTGTGTGTGTGTGTGTGTGTGTGTGTGTGTGTGTGTGTGTATAATCTCAGATAGCAATACCAAATGGCTGGTTAGCGTTTCCAGCATCACTTACTGAATTGTTAATTCCTTCTTTGCAGATTTAAAATGCTGTCCTCATTAGAGTTACGTATGTGGGTCTATTTCTGGGCTCTCTCTTTTCTGTTGATTTGTTTGTCTCCCTCACTAATACCATCCTGTAATTACCATAGATTTATAATATCTTTAATATCTGGCAGTGTGAGTCCCTATTCATTATTCTTTATTAATTTTTTTTTACGCTTGTGCTTTTTTTTTTTTTTTTTCTGTACTATATAATCATCTGTTAAATTCCTTGAATGGAAAAAACCCAGAAGTTATTTTGATTAGGCTTGCACTGACTTTCTGGATTCATTAGGCAAGAATTGACATCTCTAGAATCCTTCACTGGGTTTATTTACAGAGAGCATTTCCAGGTGTTCTCTTATAGAGCAGTGATTATAAACAGTCCACCAAACGCGGACAGTTTTAACAACATGTTTGGCAGAGCAGAGGTAGAGTGGGGTCCTGCCCATGATGTACATGTCTCCACACACCCCACACACACCTGCACTGTTGGTATACTGCATCATCACGTCTGAGATATAACTTACGTCTGAGATGTAGCTTATGTCTGAAATGTAACTTTTGTCTGCTTCTTTGCTGTGCATGGACAAAGCTTCTGCAGGCTGCCTACACGCCATACTTCCCCAGGTTTTGCTTGATCTGGCCTTCTGTCCCTTTCCTCTTGAGTTATAAACAATCCTGTAGGCAGTACCAGCGGCAGGATATGTGGCTTAGCTGCTAAGAAACAAACTCACTTTTACTGTGTTTGATTTTTGCCGATTTCTGGGAATTTGATTTCTGCCACAGCTTCACTACTTACACTCTGGATGTCCAAGGAAAGGTAAATAATGAATGTGTTCTGTGGAGAAGAATTCCCTAAAAATGTTAGCTTTGCGTGCGGATTGTGTTTCTCAAGTGAGATGAGAACATTCTTCTCTGCATTTACCAGAATCACTAGTGTCTGTTCAGGTGCGGAACAGTACAGTGTGTTCGGAAAAATGTTTCACTTAGTAGATTAGTGTTAGTAGGTTATTGTTCTGTGATTGAAATGAATTTATACAGCCAAACTCACTTATACCCCTTAAGTATGATCTTTCAAAAGTCATCTCATTGACAAAGTTCTTATGGGCCTCTCTGAAATTAAGGGACAGTGGCATGCAAATTGGAGGACCCAGCCAACTCTTAGAGCTCCCCTCCCTTGTAAATGAGGTGTGTGTTGTTATATAAACACAGAGATGTGACAGAGTAAAAGGACAAATGGAGACATGGAGTGAAGAGCACATGTGTGAGACAGCTGTGGGTCCATGGAGGGAGGCCCCGTGGTGGGAACTGAGGCAGCTGTGGGTCCATGGAGGGAGGCCCCGCAGTGGGAACTGAGGCAGCTGTGGGGTACATGAGGGAGGCCCCGCGGTGGGAACTGAGACAGCTGTGGG
>NW_026652339.1:396715-400774 GCF_009828535.3 Hylobates moloch
CAGCTGTGGGGTACATGAGGGAGGCCCCGCGGTGGGAACTGAGACAGCTGTGGGTCCACGGAGGGAGGCCCCGCGGTGGGAACTGAGACAGCTGCGGGTACATGGAGGGAGGCCCCAAGGTGGGAACTGAGGCAGCCATGGGGTACATGAGGGAAGCCCCACAGTGGGAACTGAGACAGCTGTGGTTCCATGGAGGGAGGCCCTGTAGTGGGAACTGAGCTGTGGGGTCCATGGAGAGAGTCCCCGCGGTGGAAACTGAGACAAGTTTAAGGAGTTGACCAGCAGCTGAACCCAGCAGCAGCTGCGGAGGAGCCTGGGGCCAGGGGTGATGACTTCGGCAGCCACCTTGTGCGTGCACTACTGGAGTAAAGCAGCATCTGAGGAGAGGTGGAGAAGTTCAGTTTGATGGTTTTTGTTTTTGTTTTTTGAGACTGAGTCTCGCTCTGTCGCCCAGGCTGGAGTGCAGTGGCACAATCTTGGCTCACTGTAACCTTCGCCTCCCAGGTTCAAGTGATTCTCCTACCTCAGCCTCCCAAGTAGCTGGGTTTACATGTGCCCTTCACCACGTCTGGCTAATTTTGTATTTTTAATAGAGACTGGTTTTCACCATGTTGGCCAGGCTGGTCTTGAACTCCTGACCTCAGGTGATCTGCCCGCCTCAGCCCCCCAAAGTGCTGGGATTACAGGTGTGAGCCACGGCGCCTGGCCAGTTTGCTGTTTTTTATAGTTTTGTATAAAGGCTAGCTCAGCGTCTCTCCAGCAACCAGGCTCAATGTGTGTGCCTTTTGTAATGTGCAGTACTCACCAGCAGCCCATATTCCTGAGATGCACATGTAACGAGCACACTTTGTATGTTTTCTAGAACTACACGCAGTACATCCCTCTGTCCATATATGACCTGCAGACGTGGATGGGCAGCCCGTCGATCTTCGTCTACGACTGCTCCAACGCTGGCTTGATTGTCAAGTCCTTCAAGCAGTTCGCACTACAGCGGGAGCAGGAGCTGGAGGTGAGCGCTCTGGTGCTTGGAGAGCGGTGCTGGGTTTGGTTTTGTTTTCCCTGGGGGTGGGGTTTGGGTGGGGAGGTTGGGAGGTGTTGGACATCCTCTGAATGGAGCAGGGCTCAGAATGCCAAGGGTAGGATGGCACATTCAGTGCTGTTGACCTAGGGAGGCACTCAGCATACTTTATTTTTCAAGCATAATCTTGTTCTGTTGCCCAGGCTGGAGTGCTGTGGTGCCATCTCCAGTCACTGCAACGTCTGTCACCTGAGCCCAAGCAGTCTTCCCTTCTCAGCCTCCCGAGTAGCTGAGACTACAGGTGCATGCCATGCCACCATGCCTAGCTAATTTTTGGAGTTTTTGTAGAGGTAGGGTTTTGCCTGTTTCTCAGGCTGGTCTCAAACTTCTGGGCTCAAGCAATGTGTGTGCCTCAGCCTACAAAATTCTGGGATTACAGCTTGAGCCACTGTGCCCGGCCCAGTACAAACTTACAGGCTTATTTTTACATCTCATTTTACTCAATGTCATTTTTAATCCAAACATTACTTGATAACACTAATAGGGTCAATTTGTGCCCCAACAGTCTCTGCCTCCAAGATAAATGTGAAAATAAAGCAGACACATTTATTTTAGGAGAAATGGACCCACAGCTTCAGTTCCATGGTCTTCAGTTCCACCAGTGCCTTTGTTACTGCCCCAGTTTCTTTTTCTGTTGTGTTAAAAAAAAAAAAAAAAAATCCCTGAAAACCACTAAGCTAAAATGATAGAAACCAAATAAAAACAGCTGCTATTGGTAGCTCCCACTTCAAAAAGCGGAAAGCTTGTGCACCGTTCTGATAATGAAGAGACGTTTTGCTTGGTTGTTTTAATTAATATTTGATGTTTGAATTAAACAGTGAATTCTGAGGACAAATTGAAGAGGCAGTTTCAATTAAGAGGCCTCCATCTTGTGGCCTGCACAAGAGTGTCAGAATGAAATATTCTGCAGCCTCCCGGGGGTCATGAGTTCTTACTGGTTGCAGTATAGGAAATTCCCAATTTAGGAGCAAAAATGATCTTGAGTATGTTTCCTCAAGCCTTTTTGAGTATGTTCAATTTTAATGTATTATGTTTTCACATTTCATCAGAGAAAAATGCTGAAGCAATCAGTAACAAAATTTGAAATTCTGTTTGGTAGATTTTCACATTAACATGTGTACAGTTGAATATTTTATAATTATTAATTCTTTATGTGGAACACCACAAAAGAGTGACTGATAAGTATAATGTGCTTTATCCATGAAAAAGGGTCCACATGCAGCAAGTTTTTTTGTTTTGTTTTCTATGATAAGGGAAAGAAAGATCAAGGTTTGTATCATCACATTTTTCCCTTACTTTTAGGCATTTCATCTTGGTTTACCCAGGGGATAGGTTATCTAATGAGCATTAAGAAACTCAAAGCATTGAGAGGTGATTTATTTTTCCTTGCATCAACTAATAAATATTGCAAAAAAAAAAGGTGATTTTTTTACATTTATAATATGTAAATAAAAATGCCAAAGAATCCTGCCTGAGTGCTACACCAGATTTATGGGCTGGAGAGTGGTTAAGGGAAAGACCAATACATCAGCCTTGGTTAATTAAAACATGTTAAATAGAGACCCGCTCCCCTTTCTGCAGAAGACCAGCACCTACAGCTCATGCACAATATCAAATGTTTGCATTCCAGCGCTTTGAGCATGTGCTCCGGCGGTGCTATGTGTGCTCTCTGCGTGTTGCCAGGGATTAATCAGCCTAAGACATTGTTCATTTCATCAAGTGTAACAGAAAAGATTCCCATGCATCTTTTTTAGGAAAAAAAAAATGTTTAACTGACTCATTCCACATGAAAGGGATCAGATGAAAAATATGTTAACTGAGTTGGCAAATAGATGGCAAGGCAATGCAATACCGTATGTCTTTAATTAGCTCTGATTTTTATCTTTGTTCTTTTCTTCAATTACAATGTAGATCAGTCTTGTGTGTTTCTTTTTTTTTTTTTTTTGGTTTTTTTTTTGTTTTTTTTTTTATTATACTTTAGGTTTTAGGGTACATGTGCACAATGTGCAGGTTTGTTACATATGTATCCATGTGCCATGTTGATTTCCTGCACCCATTAGCTCGTCATTTAGCATTAGGTATATCTCCTAATGCTGTCCCCGCCCCCCCCACCCCCCACCCCACAACAGTACCCGGAATGTGATGTTCCCCTTCCTGTGTCCATGAGTTCTCATTGTTCAATTCCCACCTATGAGTGAGAACATGTGGTGTTTGGTTTTTTGTCCTTGCGATAGTTTACTGAGAATGATGTTTTCCAGTTTCATCCATGTCCCTACAAAGGACACGAACTCA
Organism: Hylobates moloch; assembly: GCF_009828535.3. Lineage (NCBI taxonomy): Eukaryota > Metazoa > Chordata > Mammalia > Primates > Hylobatidae > Hylobates > Hylobates moloch. The sequence continues at coordinate 400,086 of NW_026652339.1, forward strand.
TCATTTTTTATGGCTGCATAGTATTCCATGGTGTATATGTGCCACATTTTCTTAATCCAGTCTATTGTTGTTGGACATTTGGGTTGGTTCCAAGTCTTTGCTATTGTGAATAGTGCCGCAATAAACATACGTGTGCATGTGTCTTTATAGCAGCATGATTTATAGTCCTTTGGGTATATACCCAGTAATGGGATGGCTGGGTCAAATGGTATTTCTAGTTCGAGATCCCTGAGGAATCGCCACACTGACTTCCACAATGGTTGAACTAGTTTACAGTCCCACCAACAGTGTAAAAGTGTTCCTATTTCTCCACATCCTCTCCAGCACCTGTTGTTTCCTGATTTTTTAATGATGGCCATTCTAACTGGTGTGAGATGGTATCTCACTGTGGTTTTGATTTGCATTTCTCTGATGGCCATTGATGATGAGCATTTCTTCATGTGTTTTCTGGCTGCATAAATGTCTTCTTTTGAGAAGTGTCTGTTCATGTCCTTTGCCCACTTTTTGATGGGGTTGTTTGTTTTTTTCTTGTAAATTTGTTTGAGTTCATTGTAGATTCTGGATATTAGCCCTTTGTCAGATGAGTAGGTTGCAAAAATTTTCTCCCATTCTGTAGGTTGCCTGTTCACTCTGATGATAGTTTCTTTTGCTGTGCAGAAGCTCTTTAGTTTAATGAGATCCCATTTGTC
>NW_026652339.1:405774-420073 GCF_009828535.3 Hylobates moloch
GTTGTGTCTTTGTTCTCGTTGGTTTCAAAGAACATCTTTATTTCTGCCTTCATTTCATTATGTACCCAATAGTCATTCAGGAGCAGGTTGTTCAGTTTCCATGTAGTTGAGCGGTTTTGAGTGAGTTTCTTAATCCTGAGTTCTAGTTTGATTGCACTGTGGTCTGAGAGACAGTTTGTTATAATTTCTGTTCTTTTACATTTGCTGAGGAGAGCTTTACTTCCAACTATGTGGTCAATTTTGGAATAGGTGTGGTGTGGTGCTGAAAAAAATGTATATTCTGTTGATTTGGGGTGGAGAGTTCTGTAGATGTCTATTAGGTCCACTTTGTTTAGAGCTGAGTTCAATTCCTGGATATCCTTGTTAACTTTCTGTCTAGATGATCTGTCTAATGTTGACAGTGGGGTGTTAAAATCTCCCATTATTATTGTGTGGGAGTTTAAGTCCCTTTGTAGGTCAGTCAGGACTTGCTTTATGAATCTGGGTGCTCCTGTGTTGGGTGCATATATATTTAGGATAGTTAGCTCTTCTTGTTGAATTGATCCCTTTACCATTATGTAATGGCCTTCTTTGTCTCTTTTGATCTTTGTTGGTTTAAAGTCTATTTTATCAGAGACTAGGATTGCAACCCCTGCCTTTTTTTGTTTTCCAGTTGCTTGATAGATCTTCCTCCATCCCTTTATTTTGAGTCTATGTGTGTCTCTGCACGTGAGATGGGTTTCCTGAATACAGCACACTGATGGGTCCTGACTCCTTATCCAGTTTGCCAGTCTGTGTCTTTTAATTGGCGCATTTAGCCCATTAACATTTAACGTTAATATTGTTATGTGTGAATCTGATCCTCTCATTATGATGTTAGATGGTTATTTTGCTCATTAGTTGATGCAGTTTCTTCCTAGCCTCGATGGTCTTTATAATTTGGCATGTTTTTGCAGTGGCTGGTACCGGTTGTTCCTTTCCATGTTTAGTGCTTCCTTCAGGAGCTCTTTTAGGGCAGGCCTGGTGGTGACAAAATCACTCATCGTTTGCTTGTCTGTAAAGTATTTTATTTCTCCTTCACTTATGAAGCTTAGTTTGGCTGGATAGGAAATTCTGGGTTGAAAATTCTTTTCTTTAAGAATGTTGAATATCGGCCCCCACTCTCTTCTGGCTTGTAGAGTTTCTGCCGAGAGATCAGCTGTTAGCCTGATGGGCTTCCCTTTGTGGGTAACCCGACCTTTCTCTCTGGCTGCCCTTAACATTTTTTCCTTCATTTCAACTTTGGTGAATCTGACAATTATATGTCTTGGAGTTGCTCTTCTCGAGGAGTATCTTTGTGGCGTTCTCTGTATTTCCTGAATCTGAATGTTGGCCTGCCTTGCTAGATTGGGGAAGTTCTCCTGGATAATATCTTGCAGAGTGTTTTCCAACTTGGTTCCATTCTCCCTGTCATTTTCAGGTACACCAATCAGACGTAGGTTTGGTCGTTTCACGTAGTCCCAAATTTCTTGGAGGCTTTGTTCATTTCTTTTTATTCTTTTTTCTCTAGACTTCCCTTCTCGCTTCATTTCATTCATTTCATCTTCCATCTGCGATACCCTTTCTTCCAGTTGATCGCATCTGCTACTGAGGCTTCTGCAATCTTCACGTAGTTCTCGAAACTTGGCTTTCAGCTCCTCCATCTCCTTTAAGCCCTTCTCTCCATTGGTTATTCTAGTTATCCATTCTTCTAATTTTTTTTCAAAGTTTTTAACTTCTTTGCTATTGTTTTGAATTTCCTCCCGTAGCTCAGAGTAGTTTGATCGTCTGAAGCCTTCTTCTCTCAACTCGTCAAAGTCATCCTCCATCCAGCTTTGTTCCGTTGCTGGTGAGGAACTGCGTTCCTTTGGAGGAGGAGAGGTGCTCTGCTTTTTAGAGTTTCCAGTTTTTCTGCTCTGTTTTTTCCCCATCTTTGCGGTTTTATCTACTTTTGGGCTTTGATGATGGTGATGTACAGATGGGTTTTTGGTGTGGATGTCCTTTCTGTTTGTTAGTTTTCCTTCTACCAGACAGGACCCTCAGCTGCAGGTCTGTTGGAGTTTACTAGAGGTCCACTCCAGACCCTGTTTGGCTGGGTGTCAGCAGCGGTGGCTGCAGAACAGCGGATTTTCGTGAGACCACCAATTCAGCTGTCTGATAGTTCCTCTGGAAGTTTTGTCTCAGAGGAGTACCTGGCCCAGTGAGGTGTCAGTCTTTCCCTTCTTGGGGGGTGCCTCCCAGTTAGGCTGCTCAGGGGTGAGGGACGCACTTTAGGAGGCAGTCTGTCCGTTCTCAGATCTCCAGCTGCGTGCTGGGAGAACCACTACTCTCTTCAAAGCTGTCAGTCAGACAGGGACGTTTAAGTCTCTGGAGATTCCTGCTGACTTTTTGTTTGTCTGTGCCCTGCCCCCAGAGGGGGAGCCTACAGAGGCAGACAGGCCTCCTTGAGCTGTGGTGGGCTCCACCCAGTTCGAGCTTCCTGGCTGCTTTGTTTACCTAAGCAAGCCTGGGTAATGGCGGGCGCCCCTCCCCCAGCCTCGCTGCCGCCTTGCAGCTTGATCTCAGACTGCTGTGCTAGCAATCAGCGAGACTCCGTGGGCACAGGACCCTCCGAGCCAGGTGCGGGATACAATCTCCTAGTGTGCCATTTTCCAGGCCCGTTGGGAAAGCGCAGTATGAGGGTGGGACTGACCCGATTTTCCAGGTGCCGTCTGTTACCCCTTTCTTTGACTAGGAAAGGGAACTCCCTGACCCCTTGCGCTTCCCGAGTGAGGCAGTGCCTCGCCCTGCTTCGGCTCGCGCACAGTGCGCTTCACCGACTGTCCTGCACCCACTGTTTGGCACTCCCTAGTGAGATGAAACCGGTACCTCAAGCAGAAATGCAGAAATCACCAGTCTTCTGTGTCGCTCGGGCTGGGAGCTGGAGACCGGAGCTGTTCCTATTCGGCCATCTTGGGAAATGCCAGTCTTGTGTGTTTCTATTACACTTACTATTATTGGCTATTGTTCACTTGGTCTCTTATATAAACAGTGGAAATTAAAATGATAAAATTAGCTCCTAGCTAATAGCTTAATGTTCATTTTAGTAATTTCACTATCTGCTAGAGAAACAGCAATCCTGTGTAGCCTGTTAGGGTTTTTCTTTTAAAATATTCTTTGCCTCTTTACAGGTGGTCAGATTCTTTGTAAATTTACAATATGTTTTAATACTTTTTATTGTGTAACATGTGAGCTGAAAGAAATGGACAGGTGAATGATTTGTTCCAGGGTTTAAAAAATAAACAATTGATTAAATGTAATGCAAGAAAATGGTTATTTGGACCAGAAAGCCTCCAAATAATAAACATTAACACAAATATGAGTGACATAAATTTTAAGAGATGATGATCAGCTTTCATATTCTTAGTGGCACAGTGCTTGTCCTGGGACCAGGAGGTTTATTTATTGTGTACTTCTCTCTCAGAGGAGTGCTGTAGGTAGAATAGAAGATGACTTCATCAAAGCACAGATACAGTATTGCACACACTTCAAACCATCAGAGCCAGAAAATGACATATCTGTCACTCAGTATTCCTTCTTATATTTTTCATTGTGTCATATTTCTTTGTAATTTAAAAATTAAGGATAATATTCAAGTCTGTCCACTTTCAGTCTTCTTTTATAAATAAGTATATTTTACCAAATTAGTATATGCCATGGTTTGAAAAATCAAATAATACAGAAGGTTTATGATGAATAAAATAGTCCCTGGCCCCACACTTTCTCTGCTGAGAATCTGTGACCAAAGGCACCTCCTTCCCCTGTTTCCATTTCTAGTTCTTCTGGAGGGTGTCTCCTTCTCTGTAGATGACATGCTGAGACCACTGCTTCTTGATTTGTCGATTTTAGATTATCAGTGGGCTTTGTCTTAGGGTACAAACCAAGAAGAGAGCTGCCATTAAGTTCTGTTTAAAGAAAGGAGAAACGATGTGGAAGCCTGTTAGCAAAGAAGTCGATTACATGTAGATTACATGCTGGTTTAGATTCCTATGTGTTATTTGTATTCAATAGTGAATTCTAAAGAGAAAATTCTAGATTGAAGAGGCTGCGTCCCTCATGACGCCTTCTTGCTTTCCCTCTTATTCACTCTATTGGGTTTCTCTATACTTTGTAACCTTTGTGGTTTTAAGTAATATCCTTATGCTTTTATTTCTAGTTTTATCAGTAATAGCTCATTTCTTCCATTTTCAAGGCTCTTAGCTTCCTTGTACTTTCTTCTGCATTTTTTCTTTTACAGCTTCTGTTATCTGCACTTTTTGCGATTGTCTTTCGTTCTCTGACCATGATTAACACCTCTGTGCTTGAGTGGAGATTGATTCTATAGGAAGACAAGCACTAGCCTTGTTACCTGATTATGGCCACATAAATATTGCTTGCTCAATGGCTAGACTACTGTGATTTCCATTTTTATAACTGTTTTCATTTGTTTGCTTTTCCTGGACATTTCCTCTTTTCTTCTTGAATTATCTATCGTTACACTTCCTCCACTGATAGATCTGCAAGGAGAGCAGCAGAGCACAGAAGGCGCCCTCTCCCCTCACATCTTCCAAGCTCTTCTGCCTCACTCAGCTGATCGTGCCTGTGGCCTGCTCCCCGGCGTCAGCTGGCTCCCCTTTATAACTCTCCGGGATCCGTCCCTGTGTCTAGATCCCACTTCTTCCCCTCTCTCGATTTTCTCCTTTGTTCTCCTAGAGGAAATCCTCAAGTACTACCCTAAGAAAGGATGTTTGGCAGTCTGAGACCATCAGTATTTGAAGCAGTGGAAGTAATGAAAAATCTCATTACTGGGTTTTAAACAAATAGCAGTTTGTCTTTTTCACTAATAAGGTCTCTGAGGCAAATGGTTGACTTTTCAGCAGTGCCACTGGGGACCAGGCATCCTTAGCTGGCTGGCTTTATCCTCATGGTTGCAATATGCCCACCACATCTGCAGGTGTTTCATCTGCTTGGGAGGCAGGAGGAAATGGGGAAGGGGCAGTGCTGGCCGCAGCTCTCTTTTATAAGGAAGAACAGCCTGCCCTCTGTATCTGTGGCTTCCACATCCTTGGAGTCAACTAACTGTGGCTCCAAGACATTCGGGAAAAAAAATTGCACTGTACTGAACATGTACACTTCTTCTCACCATTGTTCCCTAAACAGTACAGTATAACAACTATGTTTACAGCATTCACATCGTAGTAGATGTTGTAAGTAATCTAGAGATGATTTGAAGTACACCAAAGTCTGTGTGTAGGTTATATGCAAGCACCACACCATTTTATATCTGTGCATTGGCAGATTTTGGCATCCGTGGGGGTCTAGGAACCAATGCCCTGTGGATATTGAGGGATGACTGCAACAAGCAGAGTTTGCTTTAGATCGAGTTGGCCAGAGCCAGGTCACGCAGCACCCCAGCTGTGGTTGAGGGGTGACTAAAGGGAGTGGACTTGAGGGTGGCTGTGAGATGATCCGATGAGGACCGTCAGCCACATTGCCTGGATAATGTCATCATTTTAACCACATCCATTATCGATAGTGTAGATATGGAATTTTAGGCAATTTTCACTCTTCCAGTGGTAGCACTATTACTCCTTGCAGTGGATGAGTAAATGTTCTTGATAAGTCTGCCACCTCCATCCAGATAAATGCCATAAGAGGAATATTTATAGTCATCGTACACAGTATATGTATTGACTGAGTTGGAGAGAGAGAAAAAAGAACTCAAATGTTTTTTTAACAACTTTTATCTTGGATACTAAATCCTTAGCCTGTAAACTAGAAAGGAAGGTGAAGTCTTAAAGAAACAGATGCTCTTGGAAACGGAGCCCATGAAGTCTTGTCCGTCAGTTTCTTCTAGTGGATGTTTCTCAAGGGCAGTCACAACTCACCGTCACTGAAGACGGCAGTCAAGCCCGGAGTCAAATCTAGGCAAGTTTCTCTTCTTTTTAATGGGAGGCCAGTAGCGAGTTGGGCAGGCAGTAAAGACAGTAATGCCTTTCTTCTGCTGGGACAGCGCGGGCTCTGCTGCCCCAGTAAGTCTTGTTCTGCATGTAGCCATCTGCGTTTGGTTTAGGGCTGGAGCATAGGCAGGTTCTTGGTGGGTGCCATGGAAATAGCCTGAGAATGACTTCCTGGAGAGCAGGTTGCTGTGTGTCAGAAGAGTCTTGTATGAAAGTTCAGCCCTGGCCGGTGCGGTGGCTCACGCCTGTAATTCCAGCACTTCGGAAGGCTGAGGTGGGCAGATGGCTTGAGTCCAGGAGTTCAAGACCAGGCTGAGTGGCATAGCGAAACCCCATCTCTACAAAAAATCCAAAAGTTAGCCAGCTGTAGTGGCACGCACGTGTCATCCCAGCTACTCTGGAGACCAAGATGGAAGGGTCGCTTGAGCTCAGAGCTGGAGGCTGCAGTGAGCTGTGATTGTGCCACTGCACTTCAGCCTGGGCAATAGAGTGAGACCCCATCTCTTAAAAAAAAAAAAGTTCAGCCCATGGATGATGGGCACAATTCACTTCTCCACTATCCCCCCACACTCTACAAGGCTTTTCTCAGGATGCTTCCGAGTAAATCGTGTTTGTGTGTTGTCTCTAAACACGATTCTGTGGTCCAGTCCTGCCACCTCTAGCAGTACACTCCCAAAGCACAGAAACCTGTCAGACAGTCACTCACTGCCACAGCGAGAAGCTTGCTTGGGTCCGCAGCATCCCCAAGGCCTCAGTGACTTAACCGCCCCCCGCCCCCACCAATGTGAACACCCGTGCTTAAACTGATAAATGATACATTGGCCTCCTGCACTGATCCCCGTAGCTAAATTTTATGTCAAATATTGTAATTCTGCCAAAATGACTAATGTCTAGAATCTTCAAGTTTCCTCAAAAATATTAAATGCGTATCTCACAGATCTAAGGTACTCATGTTCTGAAATCTTCATCATTTCTTTGCTACTCCTGTAGACGGGCACACTGCATGGCTGGCATGGAATTCTGCAGCAAAAGGCAATTCTCCTGCTGAAGGTTGTGGTTGTAGTGATTGCTGAATACCATCAGTTAGTTCTTTGGGTAACTCTCAACAGGTGTGTTTCTTAATCACTGTTTCCTAAATTGGAATTTGTGTGTGTGAGTTTGCAAATCTTCTCCACCGACTTGCCGTTGTCATGGCATTTGTGATTCAGAGGAAGGATCTGCGGTGCCCATTCCACAGGAGCTCACGCTCGCCTGTATTTCTCTTTCAAGCAATGATTTTCACAAGTGCTTTCCCCTGTAATCTCATAGTTTGTCATTTGTAGGCAGTAGGGACATGAGCTGACATGTGTTATGTCACAACTTTATTAATTTTCAAGTGATATTAATTTTTAGGCTTTAAGAAGATGCTTTCCCCTTTTCTAGGTTGTCTCTGTTTCCTCCAGCATAATTTTTTTTCCTTTGGTTAATTTAGACTATTCTCTCTCATACTGGAGGTATGTGATGATTTTATTGTTTGTCATATTTAAGAATGAAGAGAAGCTGCGCATCACTGCGTGTCTGTGGCAGGAAGCGTTGGCCAGAGGGTCTTGCTCGATGGGAAGTAGGGGGCGCTGGCTGCTGCGCTGGGGACTCGCTGATGCCCCCATGCCCAGGTCTTTATTTCTCTGGCTCTAAATGACTACACTAGCTGCCTTTCATTTTCCCCAGATACGTCAGTAACTCTTTAGAGGAAAAAAACCCACCACCAGCCTGAGTGCTTTCTGAGGAGGGCGGTGGTGGAGGATCATTGCAGGACACCTGGCTTCAGGCACGCAGGTGAGACGTCCGCTGTCCTGATGGCGGGTCTTCAGGTAATCTGTGCCTTCCAGCCGGTACCACTCCAGGTTTGGGCATGCAGGCTGCCTTCCCACTTCCCTTCTCTGCATGTACTCTCGACACTTTCAGTTCCTCTTTTTAACAAAAGTTGGCCAAAGTCATTTTTGCGTACCTTATACTTTATTTATAGTAAGCTGTAAGAACCCATACTTGTGAAGGTTTTCAAAACATTAGAATATCTGCTCCCTGGTGTTAAGAAATGTGTAATGTAGTTGAAGCACATATATTCATTCTTTCTCTCTCTCTTTTTCTCCCCCGCCCCCCACACACTCACTCCACCACCACAACAATGACCGAAGAGAACTGCATTTTTCATTTAGCAGAAATGCTGCCATTTCCACTGTCTATAGCAGAAGGGGAGTTCATCCAAAACATACAGTAGAAACCCCTTTAATTGGAATCCACAGAATGGCCATCCCCAAAGCCCCGCTGGGGAGAATGAAGCCACTGTGAGAGGTTAAGAGGGTGGTGGGGCAGGGCTGGCCCTTGGAGTGCACTGGCGAGCTGACTTGCCAACCAGAAAGGAAATAGGTCACGGGAGAAATGGGGGGAAACACAGGCCCATGGAGCATGAGGTCTACGCCTGCCAGTGGGTGCTGGGAGGGCAGCCCTGGGGGGAGCAGGCAGCAAGAGACGCCCAGCCCGGCCCCGTGTACCTGGCAGGCCTCAGCCTGTGGACACCCTCGCCTTTGGTTTGTGTGACATTTCACAGTTGGTGGGACATTTGTGCCGTTTCATCCATCTTTAGTCTGTGCAGCTGAGCTGAATGTGGCCGCCAAAGCTTTTGCTGCTTCTCTGTGCCCATGCACCATCCCTTTCTGTGGTTTGCACAGGGAGATAAAGGTCTTTTCTGTTGGCACTTTTCGCAACTCCCAGTCCTAGAATTTGGAGGGTTCAGTAAAAAGAAAAGTGATTGCATAAAAAATTTAAGAACTCTTACCGCTGATGATCTTAAATGAAATTCACAGACAAAGCAAAATGTGTCATTAGCACAAGCAACTTCCAGGGTGCAACTTAAGTTCCCCTTTCTTCACAAATGCTTCCCCCAGCCTGAAATCTTCCTCAGCTGACCGCATAGGGCAATCTCCTACACAGCAGCCTTGACAATCATGTGTTGTCCTGTAGCCTCTCTTCTATTGTTCTAAGCTTACTTTACATTTGTTATGTAAACCTGTCAAGAATGCCTCACGTTAAATTGATGCTCAGGAAGGATCTATAGGTTTGGCTTGATAAATACGTATTTGAATAAACTACCTTTAGTTGTCTTCTTTAGATGTATCTATGATGCATTAAATATATTTGATCTTTAATTAATTTGTATGAAATGTGACAAGAAACAAAGAAAACTTGATTGGCCATAATTCATGAAAACGATACACTGTTTGCAGTTGTCATAAAACTGAGAGCTTTCCCAAAATTCTTAGAGTTTAACCTTTTTTTTTTTTCTAATTTATTTTAAAGTATTGTCTGAAATTGCTTGATATTCTGGACCACAGATGATGGCCAGCACCATGGGATGCAGACTGGGGCACTGTGATCCCAGCAGGACTCATCTGCCTGGCCCTGCTTGCTGTCACAGGAACACCTCTGCACCCACCACTGAGGCCGAGGGGCTCACCCCGCCCCGACACTGAGGCCGAGGGGCTCACCCTGCCCCGACACTGAGGCAGAGGGCTCACCCCGCCCCGACACGGAGGCCAAGGGGCTCACCCTGCCCTGACACTGAGGTAGAGGGCTCAGCCTGCCCCAACGCTGAGGCAGATGTCTTTCACAAAGGATCCTGGTGGCACAGGGCAGTGGAGCTTCTGGCTGAAGGTGGAGCCTCATGAGAGGAGAGGGACAAGTGGGAAGTAAGTGCTTTCACTGAACACCGAGGTCAGAAACACGGAAGAGGTGTTCATTCTCACCCATCCTCTCCAGCATCACATGATAAGCCCGTCTGCACAGAAGGCAAGGGCAGGAAACAGGTGTGGAGATCAGAAAAGAAGTTAGGCCATCTTTTCTTGAAGATGAAGTGATCACCTGTGTTGAAATGTCAGCCGTTAAGTATCAGTGGGATTTACAGAATACTCCCTCCAGCAGCAGCCAATACACACACTTTTCCAGTGTCCATGGAACATTCATCAAGGTCAGTCGTATCCTGGGTCATAAAATAAACCTCAACAAGTTTTAAACAACACAGAGTGTGTTCTTTAACCACAAGAGAATCAGCCACACGTCAATAAACACAAGAGAAAAAACTATGAAAAAAATTAAACAACGTATTTCTAAATAATGGGTCAGAAACCTCAAGGGAAATTAAAAAAAAATACATAGAATTAGATGAAAATGAATATACAACATATCTGTATTTATAGGATGCAGATAAAGCAGTATTGAAAGAGAAATTTATAGCACTAAAATGCTTATGTTAGAAAAGAGGAAAGATATCAAATTATTGATATAAATTCCTACCTCAAGAAATTGGAAGAGTAAAATAAACTGAAAGCAGTCAGAAGAAAGGAAATGGTAAAGAACAGAAATCATTGAAATTAAAAACAGAAAAACAATGGAGAAATATTAAAAGCTGATTCTCAGAAAAAAATCAATAAAATGGATAAATTCCTAGCAATACTAACAAAATAGAAAAATCAAGAGGGAGATGGGAAAATCTCTACAGATCCTGCAGCCATTTAAATAATAATGAACAACTTTACACTCTTAAATTCAACAACTTAGAGGAAACGGACCAATTCCTCGAAAACCCCCAGCTACCAAAATTCAACCAATTGAATATTCTGAGCATTATCTGTTCAGCAATAGATAATCTGAATAGTCCTAGAATCATGAAAGAAGTTGAATTTGTCATTTAAAATTGTCTGAAACATAAATCTCCAGGCATACATGGTTTCACTGGAGACTATTGCCAAACATTTAAAAAGAACAAGCAGAACACCAGTTTTGCACAAGCTCTTCCAGAAGACAGAAGGGTTGGGAACACATTTCAACCCATTTTATGAGGCCATTATTATCCTAATGCCAAAACCAGACACACCGTTCAAAAAGAAAAACAGCAAACCAATATCTGTCACAAACTTAGATGCCGAAATCCTCAAAACAATAATAGCAGATCAGTTCTAGCAATTTATAAAAGGAATTATATGCTGTGACTTAGTGAGATTTTTTTTTACAGGTGTAGAAGTCTAGCTCGATGTTTAAAAATTGATTAATATACTTCATACTAACAGACTAAAGATGAAAAACCATACGATCCTACCAGTTGATGCAAAAAACTCTTTCGCCAAAACCCAACACTTATTCATGAGAGAGAAAAAAAAACTTGCAGTAAACTAATAGAGAAGAACTTCAATTTGATTTTTTAAAAAGTCTGTAAAAACCTACAGCCGTGCTTCTACTTACTGGTAAAAGATTGAATGTTTCCCCCTTATGATTGGAAGCAAGGCAAGGATATCCATTCTTATCACTGTTATTCAACAGAAGTACTGGAAGTTCTAGCCAGTGCAATAAGACAAGAAAAAGACATCATTGGTTATCAGGGAAACACAAATCAAAACTACAGTGAGGTGCTACCTCGCACCACTAGGGTGGCAGCAATAAAACAGATGGGTAATAACAAGTGTTGGCGAGGATGTGGAGAGATTGGAATCCTTGCACACTGCTGGTGGGAATGTAAAATGGTACAGCTGCTTCAGAAAATAGTCTGGCAAGGTTCTCAAGATGTGAAACTGAGGGTCTCCCCATGACCCAGCAGGAGAGTGGCATGCACTCTAGAATAGCGCTTGGCCCACACTAGGCACTCAGCTGACCCCTGCTGGCTTGGCTAATGAGCAGAGTAAAAAGACTCCTCCCTGGCAGTGTGGGGACCCTCCGAGTGGAGGGTGGTGCTGGTGTGGGGGCCCTCCAGGTGGAGGGCAGTGCAGGAGGCCGTGGCAGGCAGTGGCAGTGCTTGGACTAAGGTGGTAGATGTTGGCAAGGCAAATGTTTGCATCTGGGGTTCATTGTGAAGTAAGAGTGATTCTCTCTGGATTAGATGGAGGACGTAAGCAAAAGGAGTTAAAGGCAACGCCAGTGTTTTTGGCCTGGGTGGAATGGAGCGGCTGTCTCCCAAGCCAGGAGGACCATGAGGCTGGAGGCTGGATGGAGGTCTTGGGGTGCAGGACACAAGAGCTCTGCTCAGGCAATGTGGGATGTGGGGTCCCATCAGAGATGTTTGTTCAGCATCTCCTGTAAATTAGGAAGGGTGACAGGGCATACAGCAGCACACAAGTGGACAAAACCCTGGCTCTACTTTCCTGAGAATGCATCAGAAGGTGGTCGGTGTCATCCTGGAACAGACGATGGCTGAAGCCACGGGATGGTGACGAGCCCCCATGTGGTTCGTGTGGCTGGAGAGGAGCGGCCAGTCGAGGCCTGCGCTCGGTGGTGTGTGTAGAGTCTGGGAAAAGGAGAGGCACTGACAGATCAGACCAGAGAAGTAGCCAGCGAGTTGGAGAGAAACCAGGCACTCGTGGCATCAGAAAGTCAGGAAAAGCCTCAGGAAAGCCTTCTAGAAGTAGGGACAGTTAGCTGATTGCTGTGCTGCTTAGCGGCTCACACGATGAGGACTGAGGATGGACTGTTGTATTTGTGGACACGGGACCATGGCTGGACTTAACAAAAGCAATGTCAGCACAGGGTGGTGGGCTCTCATGTGATTCTAAACTGTTCAAGAGAGGGTGGGCGATGCCATGTGGAAGCTCCTGAGGGAGGTTTGTTTTCTTTACATGGAAGTTATGAGAGCATGTGTTTGTGCTTATGGGAGTAACCTGGCAGAGAGGGAAAAGCTGATGTGTGGGAGGGAGAGAGAGCTCATGAGGGCGGCCCTTAAGTAGGTGTGAAGGGAACAGGATCCATTACACGAGGGGAGGAGCTGGCTGGAGGCAGAGCGTGGGCGGTGGTCATTCCAGAGGGGGATGGCAGCACATGCGTGCAGAGGCCAGGTTTGGAGGAAGGATGCAGACACACAGCACAATCAAGTTTAGGAGGAGCAGGTACCACACACACACACACACACACACACACACACACACACACACATATATAAGCATGTGCACATACAGACATGTACACATACACATGCACATAGACAACATATGCACACATGTACACATATACTCACCTACATTTACATATACGCACACACATAGACATATATGCATATAGACATGCATAGATGCCACACATGTGTACACACGCACATATATACACATACATGTCCACACATATACACACATGCACAGTCATATACACAGAGACACACATAGACACTCCCACACACATATACACATGCATGTGCACACACATATATGCACATAAACATGCACATATAGACAGGCACGTGTATACATGTGCATACACACACATGCACACACCTATATACACATATATACATGCCCACCTATACATACATAAACATACACATATATGCATGCACACAGAAACATGCACATGTACACACATGCACACATATACACACAGGTACATGCTCATACAGACACACATGCACATCTACACACCACCTATACACACACACACACATACACACACACACACATACAGCTTTTGGTGCCATGCTGCAGCACATTCCTAGTGCTTCACATACCTTCCTTTCTAATTGGTGTTTGTTTTGGAAGGTGGAGTGAGTACATGTGTCTGGATCCGGCCTTATTAGATTGTGCTTTGCGCGCTGGGAATAACACCCACTTTATGCTCAGCTCTTACTAGTGTCTCCAGCTTTCCCTCTCCTCCTTGTTAACAGAATTGGAACCCTTCCTGTCTTCCCGTCTCTCTCTTGAAATTAGCCAAGGCTCTCTCTCTTATGACTCAGTTCATTAGAGAAGTAAGCAGAAACACAGCAGCTGATGATGAACAAAATGTTTCCGGGGGTGAAGGCACCCATCTGGCAGGGGGCAGGGCCCTCTTGCAGGTTCCGCCATGCAGAGAAGAAGCCACAAGGACTGAGGGAGGCAGGAAGGAGGTGTCTAACCTGAGCCGTAGAACGTAAGAAGTAGCCAGCATAAAGACAGGTAGGAAGGGCACGTCAGTGACAGAGGCAGGAGGAGAGGTCAGGACATGTGATCCACTTGTGTAGGGAGCTCCAGCAGCGCGCTCGGAGTGCTGGGCATTGCCGGGTCTGGAAGAGGTCATCAGTTCTTGGGAAAGGTGCCTGCATGGGCTAGAAATCATGGAACAAATCATAAAGCCAAGTAGTACTTTAAACCCAGATGCTACTTTATAACTCACTTTGCAACTTTGCCCTCGGCAGCAAGGGTTGAGGGCACAGCCCTGGCTACTAGCACAGCCCTGATTACTAGCACTGTCCTGGTTATAAGCACAGCCCTGGTTACGAGCACAGCCCTGGCTACTAGCAGAGCCCTGGCTACTAGCAGAGCCCTGGCTACTAGCACAGC
>NW_026652340.1:0-38268 GCF_009828535.3 Hylobates moloch
GCCACTAGCACGGCTCACTGTTGATGAAGGCTGGGGAGAGCTCTGGTGTTCGCGGAGTCCCGTGCTGTCTGTATTGCCGTAATGCTCTGTCTTTCTCCCTTCATGGGAGTGTGCTGTGGCATTTAGTTGTGAGAGTGGGTGTGACCTGTGTGCGGGTTTTGCAGGTCTGGAGGCGGCTGGTGGAAATCCACTTCCCCGTGGAGCATGGCTGGAAGGAGTCGTTGCTGGGAGACATGGAATGGAGGCTCAAACAGGTACCAAAAGTTCGGGGACAGTCTTTTCAGGGCGTGAAGGCAAGCTGGAGAACCCCAGACCATTAGCGACAGCCAAGAGATCTCAGCGGTGCCTCTCTGTGGGCAGGGATGCGGTGAATCACAGCTCCGTGTTTCTGTTTCTGATCCAGCCCTTACAGTCTGTCCCCAGAAGAGCGCTTCGGAGTCTTACTGAGAGGACAGAGAGGAACAAGGGCCCAGGATCTCACCATCATGGGGGTGCAGGATTTTTCCTGACCCCTTCGTTGGACTTGCGATGGGGATGCTGTGTTTACTTGGCCCACCGTGCTCAACCCCTTGTGGGAGGGAGCACGTGGGTGAGTGTGGCATCTGGCTAGCTGCTTTGGGAGCTGGCAGGAGCAAGCTCCGTGCAGGCCCTGCAGCAGTGCCCAGGTTGAGGTGCCTGCAACCTCCAAAGCTCTAGAGGGTGTGTTACAGTGCTCTCTTAGCTCCGCTGTCTATGGACAGTGGTGTGTTATCAGCTCAGTGGGCCCCTTGCCTTGTTGCCTAGGGTGGCTGCCCTCTGCCAGGGCCAATGTGACAGCCTCTTTTAGGTACCCACACTCGGTGGGTCCCAAGCCCTTGTCCAGCATCCAAGAAGAATGAGGTCACCTGGACACTTGAAGGATGGTGAAGGTGGAGAATTTTATTAAGCAATGGAAATGGCTCTCCGTGGAGAGGGGAGCTGGAGAGGGGATGGGTCAGGTGGGGAGTCTTCCTCTGGTCCAGGTGTGTCTGGCTGGCTCTTCCCTGAAGTCAGGACATCTTTCCAAAGTTAAACTCTCTCTCCTTGGAAGTCCAGCCATCCCTCTGAAGTCAAGTCACCTGTTTCCAGTCAAGCTACTTCTCTCTCACTACCAAGTCTGGGGTCTTTTTAGGCACGAGATAGAGGGCAGGGTGGGCCGTAGGTAGTTTTGGAAAGAGCAACATTCTATTGGTAAAAAGACATTACTCCGAAGGAACCAGTGGGGAGAGAGCAGGCACACAGGGATAGAGGTTCTCACTTTGGACCATGGGTTTCAGGCTTTTCGGATGGAAGGTGGGGTTCTGCCAGGGACCTGCCCCTGTCTGCACAGGATTTCTCTGCCTCCTGCCTCCATCGGTGGGGCCCCAGGCAGAGGAGGGGCCAAGCCTGCCCATAGCAAGTCTAAATGGCCCGTTGGTGACAGGAGCCTCATGACACACAAGTGGAGGACACACAGACATGCCCCTCATGCTGAATTAAGGCCTGAGGCTCGAGGAAAATTAGCTTTTATGTGATATGAGAGTTTTATATGTAACTTTTTTTTTTTTTTTTTGAGACGGAGTCTCGCTCTGTCGCCCAGGCTGGAGTGCAGTGGCGGGATCTCAGCTCACTGCAAACCCCACCTCCCGGGTTCACGCTATTCTCCTGCCTCAGCCTCCCGAATAGCTGGGACTACAGGTGCCCGCCACCACGCCCAGCTATATTTTTGTATTTTTTGTAGAGACGATGTTTCACCATGTTAGCCAGGATGGTCTCGATCTCCTGACCTTGTGATCCACCTGCCTCACCCTCCCAAAGTGCTGGGATTACAGGTGTGAGCCACCGTGCCTGGCCGATATGTAACTGTTAAATGGATCTTTAAAGGGAAAAGTCAGAAACAAGGAAAAATGACCTATTTCTCATAACTTACCTGTTTTTGCAAGCCAGGTGCTTTTTCTGCAGAGTGGGAAAAGAGACTCTTTTAAATTTTAGCCTTTGGTCCACTGGTCGGGGGCAGGGAGGACATGCTTTGCGTGGGCCGGGAGAAGCTTAAAATTGGGGGAAACGGTAAAACAGTGGGAAAGTAAAAATGACGAAAGAACTTTCATCCCATAGAGCACTGGAGCGCTGCATCCGAAAGCTCTGAAACCACCCCCCTTCGATTTTTGCAGGAGAAACCCCTCTCCCAGATCACTGCCTACTGCAATAGTCACTGGGACACCAATGGCTTAGAGGACAGTGTGGCCAAGACCTTTGAGAAATGCGTCATTGAAGCCGTGAGCTCAGCCTGCCAGGTGAACAACCTCTCCTCCCGGGGAAACGGATTCGGGCTCACAGCTGTGTTCTTCCATGACCCAGCTAAGGGCTATGAAGCACCCGCTGGGTCTCAGCTCCTCTGCTAACTCAGAGATTGGGAAGTGGGCACCCTCCTCCCTCGCCAAGGGCAATGGCGCTGAAATCCAGTTCTCTCCGGATTCCTGGGTGTACTGCACAGTCCCTGCTGCTCGCACCATCCTGCATGTGTTCCATATGGAATCACGGCCGTGCGCGTGTGGCACAAGTCACACGGGCTTGCAGGCCGTTCCTCAGACGGCCCTGTTATCACTGTGGCTGCTGGTTTGTTTGATTGTTAACCCTTGCTCAGTAGGTGTGCAGGAAAAGACTCCAAAGGTTGACAGAACATTTATGGAAGCAAAATGTGTGAAATGGAAAATGGTATCAATTTATTTAGCTCTTTTTGGCAAAGGGGAAGAGATTGTGCCCCTCTGTCTCCCAGGAACAGTCTCCCAGGCAGTGCCACACGAGGAAGCTCCCTGCTGGCCACGGCTCCCCCGCTCACATTTCCTAATTGGACACTTAATCCCTGTACAAGCACCGCCTTGCGGCCACAGGGGAAGTCCAGAAACATTGAGGTCATTGAATTCTGGGGACCAAGGGGTTCTAATTTTTTAAGTGACTGATACCATTGATAAGGTTTTCCTTTCCCTTATTTGTTAACTCTCTGTTGAGATATCGTTCATATGCCATACGGTACCTCCGTCAAAAGTTCCAGTTCAGCAGGTTTTGGGGTAGTCACAGATATGTACAGTCATCACCACAGTTAACGACAGAGCATTTTCATCACTTCAAAGAGAAACCCTGTCCCCTTTAGCCATCATCCTCCTCCCCTCTAGCCACCCACTCCCCTCTGCAGGCATAAACAATCGCTGAACATAAACAACTGCTTCTGTGGCTTTCTCTGTTCTGTCATATGAATGGAATCATATATGTGGCCTTTTGGGTATGGCTTATTTCACTGAGCGTAATGTTTTGTTGTTGTTGTTGTTGTTGTTCTTTGTTTGTTGTTTTTGAGACAGAGTTTCACTCTTTTTGCCCAGGCTGGAGTGCAATGGTGCAATCTTGGCTCACCGCAACCTCTGCCTCCCAGGTTCAAGTGATTCTCTTGCCTCAGCCTCCCAAGTAGCTGGAATTACAGCTACTTTTTGTTTAAAGAGTCTTTTAATTGTTTAAAGAACAATGTGCCGCCACACTTGGCTAATTTTATGTTTTTAGAAGAGACGGAGTTTCTCCATGTTGGTCAGGCTGGTCTCAAACTCCCGACCTCAGGTGATCCACCCACCTTGGCCTCCCAAAGTGGTGAGATTACAGGCGTGAGCCACCGTGCCCGGCCGAGCATAATGTTTTAAAAATCCATCCAGGCTGGACACAGTTGCTCACGCCTGTAATCACAGCACTTTGGGAGCCCAGGAGTTCAAGACAAGCCTGGGTAACAGAGTAAGACCCTGTCTCTATAAAAACTAAAAAATAAACAAAAAAATTAGCCAGGCATGGCTGGGCACACCTGTGGTCCCAGCTACTTGGGAGGCTGAGGTGGGAGGCTCCCTTGGGACCAGAAGGTCAAGGCAGCAGTGAGCCATGATCACACCACTGCACTTCAACCTGGGGGACAGAGCAAGACCCTGTCTCGAAAAGCAATAACAACAAAAGTCCATCCATATTGTAGCATGTGTCAGTTTACGTTAAGTATTCCTTACCCAAAATGCTTAAGACCAGAAGTGTTTTGGATTTCAGATGTTTTCAAATTTTGGAATATTTGCATTTACATAATGAGATGTCTTCCAGATGGGACCCAGAGTCTAACCACAAAATTCACTTGTTTCATATACATCTTATACACATAGCCTGAAGGTAATTTTATACAATATTTTTAACAATTTCGTGCCTGAGACAAAGTTTGTGTTAAGTATTTGTATGTTGAATTTTTCACTTGTGGCATCATTATACTCAAAAAGTTTGGATTTGGAGTATTTTGGATTTTGGGATTAGGAATGCTCAACCTGTATTTCATTTCTTTCCATGGCCAAATATTATTCCCTGTTTATCCATGTGTCCATTGACGGCCATCTAGGTTGCTTCTTCGGCTATTATAAATCTGCTGATACAAACATTAGTGTACATGTTTATGTGTGGGTGTATGTCTTCATTTCTCCTGGGTGTATACCTCGATGTGGAATTGCTGAATCATATGGTAACTCCATGTTTAATTGTTTAAAGAACTGTCGGCCGAGTCCCACAGCAGCTGGAACCATTTTCAATCCCTCCAGCAGCATAGGAGGCTTCCAGGTTCTCCACATCCTCACCAACATGTGTTATCTAACTTTTTGATTCTAGCCATCCTAGTGGGTATGAAGTGGTATCTCCTTGTGGTTTTTGTTTGTTTTTTGAGATGGAGTCTTGCTCTGTCACCCAGGCTGGAGTGCAGTGGCGTGATCTTGGCTCACTGCAACACCTCCACCTCCTGGGTTCAAGCAATTCTCCTGCCTCAGTCTCTCGAGTAGCTGGGACTACAGGCATGTGCCACCATGCCCAGCTAATTTTTGTATTTTTGGTAGAGATGGGATTTTACCATGTGGGCCAGGATGGTCTCGATCTCTTGACCTCATGATCCACCTGCCTCAGCCTCCCAAAGTGCTGAGATTACAGGCATGAGCCACCGTGCCCGGCCTCATTGTGGTTTTTAACTGCATTTCTCTGATAACTAATGATATCAAGCATCTTTTCATATGCTTATTGGATTTATCTGTATCTTCTTTGGAGAAATGTTTATTGAGATATTTTGCCCCTCATCCCCCCCGCTTTTTTTTTTTTTTTTTTTTTTTTTTTTGAGAAGAGGTCTTGCTTTGTCACCCAGGCTGGAATACAATGGCACGATCACAGCTCACTACAGCCTCAACCTCCTGGGCTGAAGTGGTCCTCCCACTTCAGTCTCTCAAGTAGCAGGGACTACAGGCATATGCCACCATGTTCAGCTAATTAAAAAAAAAAATTTCTGTGGGCCACGCACGGTGGCTCACACCTGTAGACCATCCTGGCTAACACGGCGAAACCTTGTCTCTACTAAAAATACAAAAAATTAGCTGGGCATGGTGGCATGCGCCTGTAGTCCCAGCTGCTTGGGAGGCTGAGGCCAGAGAATCACTTGAACCCATGAGGTGGAGGTTGCAGTGAGCTGAGATTATGCCACTGCACTCCAGCCTGGGCGACAGAGCGAGACTCTGTCTCAAAAAAAAAAAAAAAATTTTTTTTTTGGTAGAGACAGGGTCTTGAGATGTTGCCCAGGCTGGTCTTGAACTCCTGGACTCACATAAGCCTCCCTCCTTGGCCTCCCAAAGTGTTGGGATTGAAGGCATGAGCCACCACACCTGGCCTCTTTTGCTCATTTTTAAATTGGGTTGTCTTTTTATTATAGAGTTGGGAGTCTTTATTCTATATACAAGTCCCTTGTCAGATATATGATTGCAAGTATTTTCTCCCATTCTGTGTGGTTTTTTTTCACATTCTTGTTGGTTTCTTTTGAAGCACAGGAGTCTTTAATTTTGAAGAAGTTGAGCATATCTGTTTTTTCTTTTGTTGCTTGTACTTTTGGTGTCAAAGAATCCTTTGCCAAATCCTAGGTGACGAAGATTTACTCCTATGTTTATTTATCTCCAAATGTTGTATAGTTTTAGCTCTTACATTTAGGCCTTTGATCCATTTTGAGTTCCTTTTTGTATATGGTGTGAGGTAAGGGTTCTGTTTCATTCTCTTGCATGTGGACATCCAGTTGTCCCAGCATTTGTTGAAAGGACTCTACATTCCTCATTGAGTGATGTTGGCACTCTTGTCAAAAATCTGTTGACGATACATATATGGATTTATTTCTAGATTTTCAATTCTATGTATTGATCTACTTGCCTATCCTTGTGTCAGTACCACACTGGACTACCATTGCTTTCTAGTAAGTTTTGAAATTGGGATGTGTGAGTCCTCCTACTTCGTTCTTATTTTTCAAGATTGTTTTGGCTATTTTGGGTCCCTTGCAATTTCATAAGAATTTTAGAATCAGTATGTCAGTTTCCACTGACAAGGAAGTCAGCTGGGATTCTGATAGGGCTGGTATTCAATGTATAGATGAGTTTGGAGAGCATTGCCGTCTTAACAAGGTTAAGTTGGATTTCTTTCATTCAATTAGATTTTTTTTTCCCTGTTTAGACGGAGTCTCGCTCTGTTGCCCAGGCTGGAGTGCCCAAGTAGCTGGGACTACAGGTGCTCACCACCATGCCTGGCTAATTTTTGTATTTTTAGTAGAGTTGGGGTTTCACCATATTGGTCAGGCTGGTCTCGAACTCCTGACCTCAGATGATCCACCTGCCTTGGCCTCCCAGAGTCCTGGGATTACAGGCATGAGCCACCATTCCTGGCCAATTTCTTTTGACAATGTTTTGTATTTTTCATAGTTTAAATTTTGCACTTCTTTTGTTAAATTTCTAAGTACTTTTTTTTGTGGGGGGATGGTGCTATTGTAATTGGAATTGTTTTCTGAATTCCATTTCCAGATCGTTCCTTGCTGGTGTCTAGACACATAGTGCTCCATGTGTCTTGTAGCCTGCAACATTGCTAAGCTCATTTGGTAGCTCAAATTGTGTGTGTGTGTGTGTGTGTGTGTGTGTGTGTGTGTGTGTGTGTGTGCATGAGAGAGAGAGAGAGAATTAAATTTTCTATACATAAGATCATATCATCTGTGAATTGAGTTTCACTTCTTCCAATCTGGATGCCTTTTATTTCTTTCTCTTGCATAACTGCCCTGGCTAGAACCTCCAGTACAATGTTTAATGAAAGTGTTGAAAGTGGACATCTTTGTCTTGTTCTGATCTTAAGAGAAGGTTTCAGTCTTTTGCCACCAGGTGTGATGTCAGCGTGAGCTTTTCATAGATGCCCTTTATCAGTTTGTGGAAGTTCTTTTTGTTCCTCATTTGTTGAATGTTTTTTTTTTAATCATAGAAGAGAGTTGGATTTTGTCAAATGCTTTTCCCGTATCTACTGAAATGATCATGCGATATTTTCCTATTGTTATTAACTGATATTTGATGTTAAATCAACCTTTCATCCCTGAGATAAATTACACTTGATTGTGGTGTATAGTTCCTTTAACATGTGGCTGGATAAGGTTTTCTTTTATCCTTTTAAATGTCAGAAAGTATCTATTATAAATTAACCTTGTGGCTTTTACTAATTACTGAAATATTTTGCAGAAACTTTGAACCTAAGAAAGAAAAATATTGTTTCTGGGAGGAGAATTAAAATGTATATGTTGTTCATAGGCAGCTTTTTAAAAGAATTACAGTTTAGGAACATAAAATATATGCTATATTAAGGGTTTATTCATTTTTGGTATTTTTCATGATATGAAAGTCCAAAAAAAAATGTAGAAACTGGCAGCCAGAAGGAAGGAGGGTTACTGGTTATGTTGGTGTGTGTTTGTGTGTGCGTCTTCACATCTCTGGTGCTGGACACTTAAGGAGGCAGTATACAAGGAAATGAAAATTTTTGAAGAAATGTAAAGTGTTTTACTATTTTGCTCTTTTTGTGGCCTTGTAAAACAAGTTACAGTAGATTTCTGAAATGCTATTGAGTAAGTAATTTGCTTTTGTTATTTCAAAACAAACTAATGAAAAACTTCTAAATGTCCCTCTTTTATTAATTTTCTTGTAGTCTCAGACCAGTATCCTTCAGGGACGCTCTTGCTCTAATTTGCGGAAATTTGGCACCCTCTTGTCTGCTGTGATCACTAAGTCCTGGCCTAGGAACAATGGGGAAGCCGTGGACAACTTGGATGACATTCTGAAGCATCTGCTCACGTTGGCAGATGTCAAGCACCTCTTCAGACTGTGTGGTATGTTTGCCGGAGTGCCGGGAACATGAGCTCAGGGAAGGTGGTGTCTTCTTGACTCTGGGAAAGGTGGGAGGCAGAAGATTTGACAGGATGATACTGAATTGGGATGGGCTGATGTTTGACAAAGGCTGCAGTTTGGATAGAGAGACCCTGGAAGGCTCAGAGTGTCTTGTGTTGTATATAATAACTAATGCTAACAGCCACTATTCATTGAATGCTTGCTGTACCCTAGCGACTGTGCTGGGTCGCAAGGGAAGTGTCCTTGAGACAACCCTTCTGAAAGTCCCCTTTAAGGCCCCCAATTTTCAGATCAGGAAACAAATGGAGAAGGCAATGCAACTTACCTAAGGTCTCAAAGATTATAAGTAGTAAAAACTAAACTCCAGACCCAGGTATGTCTTATTTGGAGAACAATATAGAACGTCCAAGCCAACATCGATGACCTCAACAGAAAGTGAAGTACTGTGCTGTCTGATTTCCCACCCAGCCCCCCGCGCCCCAAGTGTTTTGTGGTCAAGGGGGAGAGAGAGAGAGATATTCCATCCTAAAAACATTAGAGTCCAGTTGACATGTGAGACCTTAGATTCATATCTTTTAGTGAGAAGGCACTGGATGTGGAGCAGCCAAAATCAATGCTGAACTTCCTACACATCAGGGAAGTTGTGGGGATCAAATAACTGAATTAATATGGGAGTGCATAAGTAAAAGCTACTCTCTTGAAAAGATCATTTTTGTGTTATTTGTATTTATTTATTTATTTATTTTTGAGATGGAGTCTCGCTCTCTCACCCAGGCTAGAGTGCAGTGCTGTGATCTCAGCTCACTGCAACCTCTGCCTCCCGGGTTCAAGCGATTCTCCTGCCTCAGCCTCCCAAGTAGCTGGGATTACAGACGTGAGCCACTGTGCCTGGCAGTTTATTTAATTTTAAAACAAGGTCTTCTCTGTTGCCCAAGTTAGCATGTAGTACAGTGATGCCATCATCGCTCACTGTAAGCCCCGACCTCCCGGGCTCACGTGATCCTCCTGCCTCGGCCTCCCAAGTGGCTGGGACTCCAGGCATGCACCACCATGCCCAGCCTGTTTATAAGTTGGATAGAATTTTTTTTTTTTTTTTTTTGAGATGGAGTCTCGCTCTGTCGTCCAGGCTGGAGTGCAGTGGCACAGTCTCAGCTCACTGCAAGCTCCGCCTCCTGGATTCATGCCATTCTCCTGCCTCAGCCTCCTGAGTAGCTGGGACTACAGGCGCCCGCCACCACGCCCGGCTAATTTTTTGTATTTTTAGTAGAGACGGGGTTTCACCATGTTAGCCAAGATGGTCTGGATCTCCTGACCTCGTGATCCGCCCGCCTTGGCCTCCCAAAGTGCTGGGATTACAGGCGTGAGCCACCGCGCCTGGCCTGGATAGAATTTTTTAGAGCACTTTTATGTGTACAGAAAAATTGAGCATAAAGTACAGAGAGTTGTCATCTGTCTCCGCCACCATCACACAGGCAGTACCCTGTTAGTAACATGCAGCGTTAGTGTGGTGCTTTTGTTACAGCTGATAAGCCAATATCGATACATTATTATTAACTAAAGTCCATAGTTTACAGTAGCGTTCATTTCTGGTGTTGTCCATTCTCTGAGGTTTGGATAAACCATGGCCTGTGTCCACCATTCCAGTATCGTACAGAATAGTTTCGCTGTCCTACAAAATCCTGTGCTGCACCCCTCCCATTTCCTGTAGTCTTTTCCAGAATGTCCTATGGCTGGAATCTTATAGGATGTCGCCTTTAGACTGGCTTCCTTCACTTAGTAATACGTATTTACGTTTCCTTCATGTCTTTTCATGGCTTGAGAGCTAACTTCCTGTTACCACTGAATAATATTCTATTGTGTGGATGTGCTACAATTTGCTTACCCATTCACCTAATGAAAGACATCTTGATTGCTTCCAAGTTTTTGCAATGATTAATAAAGCTACTATGTTTGTTTCTTATGGTGCAGATAAGCTTCATCTTCTCCTAATATTGTATGGCTCTAATATTACTGGGAGAGAAATCCTAAGTGATTAAACGAAACATATATAAAAATTCTTCCCTCTAAATTTGTCATAAAATCAATTCCAAGATTTTGCAAGATAATGAAGATGTACAGAGTATAAAGTTATCACATGGCTGTTTCTCTCTTTGCATATGCTATGAAAATGTCTAAGACCATCCTGATAGGCATTGCTAGGTATGTCTGCATCCCTGGTGCAGTTTCTTCTGCTGTAGGTATTCCTAGGGCAGGGGCTTTTTAAAGAAGATTCTGTGTATTCTATTTAAAAAATATATTCAGACCAGGTGAGGTGGTTCATGTGTATAATCCTAATGTTTTGGGAGGCCAAGGCGGCAGGATCTCTTGAGCCCAGGAGTTTGAGACCAGCCTGGGCAACAAAGTGAGACCCTGTCTCTACAAAAAATTTTGAAAGTTTGCCAGGCATGGTGATGTGCACCTGTGTTCCTAGCTACTCGGGAGGCTGAGGCAGGAAAATCAGGTTACAGTGGGCTGTGGTTGTGGCACTGCACTCAAGCCTGGGTGACAAAGACAGAGTGAGACCCTGTCAAAAAAAAAAAAAAGGAAGTCAGTCCGTCCATATACTGAAGGGGACATGGGTTTTAACCTGAGAAATGTGTCTCCCAGCTGATTTTGGCCATTGCGGGAGTCATCTTCGTGGACAAGGAAGTTGTTCAGGGGATGAATCTGGGCAAGACCTAACCCTCGTGGGGGAAAGCAGAAGGGAGTGGAGTGATTGGTGCATCTGGAGACACTGGCCAGCCATTGCCTGTGTTTGAGGAAGTGGGGGCAGGACAAGAGGTTATTTGGAATTCCCATGGTAACGGCAAAGAGGCAGGAGGTGGGGAGCCCACTGTTTTGACTGTGTTCTTCATCTGTTCAGGAACCGATGAGGAAATACTAGCAAATATTACAGAGGATGGCAAGAAGTTGATGGCTGCTGCTGACTCTGTGTTCACGAAAGTTGTTGGTGACCTCCTAAATGGAACGATTTTAGTTGGACAACTGGAGCTGATTATAAAGCACAAGAATCAGTTTCTTGACATCTGGCAACTGAGTAAGCATCGAATCGAGATACGCACTTCAGGCTCCTGAGGCATTAAGTAGCTTGAAGACACGTTTGTGTGCATTTTTGCAAAGGAGATGATCATCTTAGCCTTGATAATGAGTATCTCTTCTTGCTCATACGTTGATAGGGGTGGTTTATAATTCTCAAGAACACCACGGGAAAGTGATAGAATAATGGCCATCTCGAAAAAGTGGCTATGTGCAAAACCGTCCTAGTCCTTCTCCTGGTGGCGGGGAAGGTGGGGCGCATTCAAAGCGCTGCCATGGAAAATGGCATTTGTTTGCTGTATTGGGTTACTTTATTGTTGTTCTTATTTTCCAGAGGATAAACGTCTTTCACCCCAGGATGAAAAATGTGCTGTGGAAGAAGCACTGGATTGGAGAATGGAGGAACTGTTATTTCTAAAGAAAGAGAAAAGATGTGTTGATAGTCTCCTGAAGATGTGTGGGAACGTGAAACATCTGATACAAGGTGGTATTCCTGAGACGTGAACAACGTTGAGGGCTCTCAAAGGGTTAGAGGAGAACACAGTAAGAATGGATCACAGTAGCAGATCTTTATTTTGGAGAGAAGGCTTTAAAATTTTTTTTCTTAATTTGCATTTGCTGGGGGGATCGCTTTCACCTCTTTTAGATTCTTCTTTTTGGTATTTATGTCCACATTTCCAAATAACATGCTTAAATGTCTCCTTGATTTTTCCGGTGTCAGCATGAGCTGCTGACGCCCGCTGCGGAAGATGAGGGCTTAGAGCCACACATTTCTGGTCTGTGCCCTGCACACATCACCTTTCCACCTCCTGTTGCTCCCTGTTTTCTCATAGTGGAGTTGCATCACTGTTTAGGGTTAAATCAACAGGACCCACACGGATCACAAGTGAACCATGAAAGAAACCGTCATCATTTTACAATTTTTGCACAAACTCTCTGTTTTCCACAGAATTACATTTCCTGTCAAATGCTGTTTTCACTGCGTTAATGATATGCTGTTTTCATTGTATTAATTTCTAATTCCATCCTAATCTCTGCTGAGTGTCTGAATTTCCTTGAAGATCATTGGTTTGACCTTTGAGAAGGAACCTGCCAACCCTGGGCTGCAGACGTAGGGTGGAGTCTCCCTCCACCTCCTAGGGGGCCTTTGCCTCCCGCGCCCCCCTCCGCCGCTGCTCACTCCTGCTTCCTCTGTGGGCAGAGCACACCCTCACTGGCTTCCTGAGAAAAGGGGGTGTAAGAGGTTAAACCCTCGAATCCTTGTGTGTCTAAAGATGTCTGTCCTCTTACTAGGTCAGTCGCTCGGCTAGGTCTAGAATTACAGACCGGAAGTATTTTCCTTCTGAAGTTTCAATGTGCTGCGCCATCATTGCCTCCACAGTGTGGCTATGTATGCAGAAGTCCGATGCAGTGCCAATTACACATCCTTCATGTGTGTGACCTGTTTTCTCTTTCTTGAAGCTCTTGAGCTCTTTCTTTTACTCATATTCTGAAATAATAATGTGTCTTGGCCTGGATCTATGTTCCATTGAGGCTGGGCATGTTGGCTCCCACCTGTAATCCCAGCACTTCAGGAGGCCAAGGCAGGAGGATTGCTTGAGCCTAGGAGTTTGCGACCAGCCTGGGCAACATAGCAAGACCCCATCTCTAAAAAAAATACGAAAAATTAGCAAGACACAGTGGTGCATGCCTGTATTCCCAAGTACTTGGGAGGCTGAGGCAGGAGGATCACTTGAGCCTGGAAGGTCGAGGCTGCAGTGAGCCGAAATCACACAACACTCCAGCTTGGGTGACAGAGTAGGACCCTGTCTCAAAAAATAAAATATTTTCAGTCCCCTCTATTGGGTATTAATCGGTAGGTCTTTCAACTCTAGACATCAAAACCCTTGAGTTCTGGGAAATTCTCTTGAATGATTTAATTTTTTCTTCTCTTGCTGGAATTCCTGTTAATTGGATACGGGACCTCCTGGATGATCATCTGTCATCATTTTTCTCTCCGGTTTTCTATCTCTGTTTTTTGCTCTGCTCTTGAGAGATTTATTCAGAACCAAACTTTCTGCTTAGATTTTCATGTCAGCTTTCGTATATATATTTAATGTAAAGGAATTCTTTTTCTCGGAATGATCCTTTTTAAATTCTATCCTGTTCTTGTTCACGCTGCAGCGTCTTCCCTTCTGGGTTATTCACCATTTTGTTTTGGAGGTTTTGCTTTTCCTGGCACCATGTGCTGCTTCCTTTCACTTGTTGATTTGTTTTGATTTTCCTCCTATGTCTGGACATTCTTGTTTGTATGTTTATTAAGAGAAAGCCCTCACAAGTGGGTTGGCCCTCTGCGGGTTGCTGCCGTGGGGTGCCGTGGCTCGGCCTGGAAGTTGGCCTGTCTCCTGAAGTCTTCTGTCTCCTGCCTGGAGGGTGTGGGCCTGGCTGCCGGGTTTCTGGGAGCCAAGAGGGAGAAGCGGGCTGGCGGGCCTTGGCATCCTGTGCGTGGTCCTCCCATGGCCCGTGTTCTCAGTGTGGTTCTCCACCACCTCCCTCTGTCTCCTGTGCTTCACACCCCATCCTCCTTCCCCCGAGATTGGATAATTCATGTCTTCTGTTAGCTTCCTGAGAAAGGTGATGTGTCTAGAAATGCCCTTTTTTCTGCCATGTATCTGTGGCCTCCAATCCACACGCCCCTCTGCGTTATCCTTTCTAGAAAATAAGCCATCTGTTGGCTGCTGGGTTGAAGGAGGAGGTCCACCTGCTGTGTCAGGACACTGGGGTGACAGTCGGTGTGCTGGATGGACCACATCTTTTTTTTGAGACAGGGTCTTGCCCTGTTGTCCAGGCTGGAGTGCAGTGGCTCAGTCTTGGCTCACTGCAACCTCTGCTTCCCGGCTTCAAGTGAATCTTGTGTCTCAGCCTCCCTAGTAGCCGAGATTACAGGTGTCCACCACCACGTCCAGCTAATTTTTTGTATTTTTAGTGGAGATGGGATTTCATCATGTTGGCCAGGCTGGTCTTGAACTCCTGACCTCAAATGATCCATCCGCCTCAGCCTCCCAAAGTGCTGGGATTACGGGCATGAGCCACTGTGCCCAGCCTGGGCCGTGTCTTAAACAGACTTTGAACGCGGTCTTCCTTATTTCATCACCACCTCCCAGTCTGCAGTGACCTGCACCATGTGTGTCTGGTTTTTGGGAATCCTGTGACATAAAAGTGCTCAGCTCTCAGCACTGCCCACTGGGGCCCCAGGACTCCCTGTTACCAGGCCTCACGTGTCATTTGCCACTGGTGCAGCTCGTTTGCAACTTCTAAAATTTTGTTCCTGTTATCCTGTTCGCCATTCCTCCTCCTGTCCTTGTCAGTTTATGACTTTTTTTTTTTTTTTTTTTGAGATGGAGTCTCACTCTGTCACCCAGGCTGGCATGCAGTGGCACAGTCTCAGCTCACTGCAACCTCCACCTCCCAGGTTCAAGTGATTCTCCTGCCTCAGCCTCCTGAGTAGCTGGGATTACAGGTACGCTCCACCACGCCTGGCTAATTTTTGTATTTTTAGTAGAGACAGGGTTTTGTCATGTTGGCCAGGCTGGTCATGAACTCCTGACCTCAGGTGATCCGCCCATCTCAGCGTCCCAACATGCTGGGATTACAGGCATGAGCCACTGCGCCCAACTAGTTTATGACTTTTTATTTTTATTTTTTTGAGATGGAGTCTTGCTCTGTCCCCCAGGCTGGAGTGCAGTGGCGCGATCTCGGCTCACTGCAAGC
The DNA here is from genome assembly GCF_009828535.3 of Hylobates moloch. Lineage (NCBI taxonomy): Eukaryota > Metazoa > Chordata > Mammalia > Primates > Hylobatidae > Hylobates > Hylobates moloch. Next base: position 15,054 of record NW_026652340.1, read on the forward strand.
TCCGCCTTCCGGGCTCACGCCATTCTCCTGCCTCAGCCTCCCGAGTAGCTGGGACTACAGGCGCCCACCACCACGCCCGGCTAATTTTTTGTATTTTTAGTAGAGACAGGGTTTCACCGTGTTAGCCAGGATGGTCTCGATCTCCTGACCTCGTGATCCGCCCACCTCGGCCTCCCAAAGTGCTGGGATTACAGGCTTGAGCCACCGCGCCCGGCCAGTTGATGACTTTTTAAATGCAGTTTATATTCTGTCATTGGAGTGGGATTTGGCAAAGAGTAAACAGATGCGTGTTTTCCCACTGCCATCTTTACCCAGAAGTTTATGATGCTTTCTTTATCATGAATATTGGTTAACAAGGCTAAGCGGGGAGGGAAAGACCTGTGAACTCTTCCTGAGAAAGAAATCCTAGCAGTTGTGTGCTCTTGAGTTCGCTCAGAGAATTGAGGAGAGTAAGTCTTAGGAAAGTGAAATAAAATGGAATCATGATTAGAGCTTTGACTTTTGACATTTTCTTTTGGTTTCTAAAGTGGACTTTGGAGTGCTTGCAATAAGACACTCACAAGACCTCAGCAGTAAAAGATTAAATGAAGTCGTGACAGTGAGACAGTCCACCTCCTCGAACTCGCAGAGGACAACGCATTACCAGCTGAGCTCCCAGGTCCGAGAAATGGCTGGGAAGATAGACTTGCTCAGAGACAGCCACATCTTCCAGATCTTCTGGCAGAAAGCCGCAGAGCCGCTGAGTGAACCTAAGGAGGACCAGGAAGCCGCAGAGTTGCTGAGTGAGCCCGAAGAAGAATCAGAAAGGCATACCCTTGAGCTTGAAGAGGTGTATGACTATTTGTATCAGCCTTCTTACAGAACGTTCATTAAACTGTACCAGGATCTAAAGTCAGGACGGGTCACCCTTGCAGAGATTGATGTCATCTTCAAGGACTTTGTGAATAAATACACGGACCTGGATTCAGAACTTAAGATCATGTGCACTGTGGACCACCAGGGCCAAAGCGATTGGATCAAGGAGCGAGTCGAACAGATCAAGGAATACCATCACCTGCACCAGGCTGTCCACGCAGCCAAGGTCATCTTGCAGGTCAAAGAGAGCCTGGGACTGACCGGTGACTTCAGTGTTCTCAACACTTTACTAAATTTTGTAAGTTATTTGCTGGGGACTGTGGGGGTTTGGAGGGGCGTCCTGCCTCACGCTCTTCAGAAGCCATGGGCTTCGTGGCTTTGAAAAGCGGGGCGGATGACTTAGAGCTTCCGTCAGGGACCCCTGTGTGTGTGGTACTTGAGGCCTGAATATCCCGAGGGCTTTGTTTTTACCTTTGTTATAAATAGTACCACTGCTCCTTAGCCAGAGGGAGTTTTCTTGGGTCTGCATGGAGATCAAGAACTCAGGAAAGGGCAACAATCCTCTTTTCCTAACGGGCATTTGTAAAGGGTCATAGGCTCTCTTCAGGTTACAGAAGCCAAAAAGCAAAACACTTTGTCGGCTGCCCAACTGCATCTCCCAGTTCCACCCAAAAGCGGTAAATCAGTTGTTTCTGTTAGAGTTAAGAGGTGAGTCTTTTGCTATTTTTTTTTTTTTTTTTTTTTTTGAGACGGAGTCTCGCTCTGTCGTCCAGGCTGGAGTGCAGTGGCGCGATCTTGGCTTACTGCAAGCCCCGCCTCCCTGGTTCACGCCATTCTCCTGTCTCAGCTTCTCCGAGTAGCTGGGACCACAGGTGCAAGCCACCATGCCCGGCGAATTTTTTTGGTACTTTTTTTTAGTAGAGACAGGGTTTCAGTGTGTTAGCCAGGATGGTCTCGATCTCCTGACCTCGTGATCCACCTACCTTGGCCTCCCAAAGTGCTGGGATTACAGGCGTGAGCCACCGCGCCCGGCTGAGTCTTTTGCTGCTTATGTTTTTAGGTAGACCAAGATAATGATTAGAATTGAGCATAAAAGCTGGAATCACAGCTGGGCACAGTGGCTGATGCCTGTAATCCCAGCACTTTGGGAGGCTGAGGTGGGCAGATCACCTGAGGTCAGGAGTTCAAGACCAGCCTGACCAACATGGTGAAACCCTGTCTCTACTAAAAATACAAAAATTAGCCGGGTGTGGTGTCAGGTGCCTGTAATCTCAGCTACTGGAGAGGCTGAGGCAGGGAGATCGCTTGAACCAGGGAGGCGGAGGTTGCAGTGAACCGAGATTGTGCCACTGCACTCCAGCCTGGGCGACAGAGCAAGGCTCCGTCTCAAAAAAAAAAAAAAAAAAAAAACAACCTGGAATCACATCCATTTACACTTGAACTTCAATGCACGTCCTCAAGGAAGCAACTGCTCTGGGCCTTTATTGATAAAGCAGAAAAAGCAACAGTAGTTACCTGGCAGGGTTATGTGAGAATTGATTTTAAAATCCACTTTATTAAAATGCTTAGCAGAATATCAGGTTCCTAGGAATCACAGTTCCTCTTGATCAGGGAGAAACAGCCGTGGGGGTTCGATCATCCAATTCAGGGGTAAGAGCTCGGTGTGCCTGTTGTCACAGCAGTGGCAAATCTAGGCATCGAGGGAGGGTGGGGCTGCTGGGATGGTCAGTGCTTGCAGCTCACGGATTCTTGGGTTCTGGTTAATGAGTTCCAGTCCACAGTAGAGCTTTCTCTTGCAGACTGATGACTTCGGCCATGGAACACTGGACCAGATCAACCAGGAGCTCATCCAGGCCAAAAATCTGCTCCAGGACATCAGTGAGGCCCGGTGCAAGGGGCTGAAGGCTCTGTCCCTGAGAAAGGAGTTCATCTGCTGGGTCCGGGAGGCTCTTGGAGGTAAAATTAGCCTTTGGGGTTGCGTGGAAGTCTGGAGAAAGTTTTCAGATGGCGCATTGTGTGGCGTTCCTAAACTCTTTGGCAATACCTCCCCTTGGCCAAGGGCTACGTAAAGGGCAGAAAGATGTTGCCTGCATGCTTTAGGGAGATGGGCACTGCTCATACAGTTCACAGTATTTCCCACGTGCTGGTGTAAAAGCCACTCACCTCGCCACACCCCGCCACTTTGGAAGCTGTAAATGGCTCAGGTTCCTTTTCTGTAAAATCTTGCCCCCTTCAGCTTTTTCTTCCGGTAGATTTTTACTGGAGGACAAGGAGAGCTCCTGCCCACAGAGAGGTTTTTTTCTGTTTGTTTGTTTTTTTGAGACAGAGTCTTGCTCTGTCGCCCAGGCTGGAGTGCAGTGGCGTGATCTTGGCTCACTGTAACTTCCGCTTCCGGCTTCACGCCATTCTCCTGCCTCAGCCTCCTGTGTAGCTGGGACCACAGGCGCCCACCACCACACCCAGCTACTTTTTTGTATTTTTAGTAGAGATGGGGTTTCACCGTGTTGGCCAGGCTGGTCTTGAACTCCTGACCTCAGGTCATCCACCCATCTTGGCCTCCCAAAGTGCAGGCGTGAGCAAGTACAGGCGTGAGCCACCGCGCCCGGCCCCTCAGAGAGATGTTTCTCACAGCTTATCCATTGATGCTGTACGTTTCTTGGCAGCCTCTTCAGTTCTGTCGCTTAGATGTCATTGGCGGAGGAGAGAGGAAGAGGCAGAGGAGGCAGGAGGGGCATAGGCGGCAGTGCAGGTGTGCTGAGGGGTCTGGGGCCACCACCTGCTGGATCGCAGGCTCTGGCTCTCTTGGGAGAGCTGCTGGTTTCAATGGTGGACTCTTTGGTCCACGCTGATGCACATCCTTCAATGAGTAATTTATCTGAGGGGAATGATCTGAGTGTTTCATAGTTAATTGTGAACATGTTATTTACAGCTGAGCCTTAGTTTCTTTTTGTTTAAATGGCAATGTTGTGTGGATTGAAGGAAACAGCGTACACAAAAACGCAGTACAGTGCCTGGGACATTGAAATTGCTCAGGAATGGCGAGATATCGTTTAGTGGTATGAACAGACACTACAGGCCGGGCGTGGTGGCTCACCCCTGTAATCCCAACACTTTGGGAGGCCAAGGCAGGTGGATCACCTGAGGTCAGGAGTTGGAGATCAGCCTGACCAACATGGCGAAACCCTGTCTCTACTAAAAATACAAAAAATTAGCCAGGTGTGGTGGTGGGCGCCCGTAATTCCAGCTACACTGGAGGCTGAGGCAGGAGAATCACTTGAACCTGGAAGGCAGAGGTTGCAGTGAGCCGAGATCGTGTCACTGCACTCCAGGCTGGGTGACAGAGTGAGACTCTGTCTCAAAAAAAAAAAAAAAAAAAAACTACAAAAGATTAGGTGTTCCGGACTCTTACTGAAAGCAGAAAGTGGACAGAACCTTAAAAATTCATGAAATATCATTTCAGCTTCAGTAAGGATTACTGCCCAAGACCGAGTCTTATGCTATGATGGAACAGTCCCACGCTGACCCCCCTCTTCTCTTCCCCAGGCATCAATGAGCTGAAAGTGTTTGTGGACCTGGCCTCTATCTTAGCGGGGGAGAATGACATTGATGTGGACCGGGTGGCCTGCTTCCATGACGCTGTACAGGGCTACGCATCCCTGCTGTTTAAGCTGGACCCCAGGATGGGCTTCAGCGCATTCATGAAGCATCTGAAAAAGCTGTGGAAGGCTCTGGACAGTGACCAGCACCTGCCCAGAAAACTGGTGAGTCTTATTCTGGCTGTAATGCAGATTACGTTGAATAGAGCGTTGCTTAGCAACATTAGGGGAGTGACTGTGCAAATGGTGGTACACCTGTGTGGTAGGTTTGTACACAGCCGTTTTCAATGATATTTTAAAAGCTTTTCTTCATAAATGGAAATTCACCATCTTGTTACTTAGAAAGCGGGATACCAAATTACATGACACATAGTATTCTCTAAGGTGCAAAACACATGTGGAAAAAAGACAGAAAGGAAGTATGCTGAAATGTTGCCAGGAGTTTTCTCTGAATGGTCGTAATTGTCATTTTATTCTGTTACTTTTTGTTATTTTCTATAATTGATAGAATTTTTTATCAGAAAAAAGTAAACATTTAAAATTAGCCAGGCATGGTGGTGTGCACCTGTAATCCCAGCTACACTGGAGGCTGAGACAGGAGAATTGCTTGAACCCGGGAGGCAGAGATAGCAGTGAGCTGAGATCACACCACTGCACTCCAGCCTGAGTGACAAAGTGAGACTCTGTCTCAAAAAAAAGAAAAGAAAAAAGTAAACATTTAAGTTTAAGTAAACTACCTGTAGCAGGGTCTGAATTGACATAGGCAGCTTAACTAGATACCTGGGCCAGCCCCCGGACGGCTGCTCTGCACGTGGGTGGAGGAAGAAGTGACATATGGAAGGGCAGGTAAAGCTATCTTCATTTTTCTGCTAGAAAGTCAGCAGAGTTTCCAAACAAAACCCTCTGTTGTGATTTTTCCTGAACTCCTCTTATTGTACTTGGGGACCACAGAAGGACACTGAGGACTTGGGACACCATAGCCATTGCTTCCAGCAGAGAATGCACCCTCCAGCAGAGGGTTCTCTGCACTGGGGACCTGGCAGAATGATGGCGTCTGGTGGAGAGGCAGGCGGGCGGCTGCTCATTCCCCTCCACTCCTCCACAGATATAAGCCAAGTGCCCCCATGTGCCAGCTGGGGCACCAGGCACTGGAGGAAATGTGGGTGAACAGCGAGTACAAAGCAGCACTGAGTGACAGATCACGTTGTCAGGGTGGCACCTGGTCCATTCGGGGCGCTGGGTGGGTGACTGCGTCCTGAGCCCTGGGGAAGCATGGGGAGAAGGCTCTGCAGCGAGGCAGAGGCAGGAGACCGACCGCAGGAGAGAGAGGGGCTAGATGCTCGCTCCAGCTGTGGCCCGTGTTCTCTCCTTTTGTCCCCATAGTGTGACTCTGCCAGGAACTTGGAGTGGCTGAAGACTGTGAAGGAGAGTCATGGGTCTGTGGAACTCTCATCCCTGACCCTGGCCACGGCCATCAACCAAAGAGGCATCTATGTGATCCAGGCACCCAAAGGTGGCCAAAAGGTGAGCGGTCCCCAACCCTCAGCGCAGCTGTGGCCCGTCTGCAGGCTGCTGCCAGTCCAGGGCTTCTGCCCCCAGGAAAGTGACTTCTAACCTGTGCTCTTCACAGATTTCCCCAGACACGGTTCTACACTTGATCCTTCCTGAGAGCCCTGGCAGCCACAAGGAGCCACAAGAGTACTCTTTAGAGGAGCTGAAGGAGCTTTTGAACAAGTTGATGCTGATGTCTGGCAAGAAGGATCATAACAACACGGAAGTGGACAGGTTTTCAGAGGTGAGGGCACATCTTTGCAGTGGCGCTAAGCTGGTGGTGTCATCTCGTCCAGGCTGTGTACTCCCAAGAAAATGGAAAGGATTTGACTTGGGATTTGCCTGATAAGAAGGGCTCTGCTCTTAGGCCCAGGGAGAGTAGAGTTGGCACATTTGTAGGGTGCATGGAACTCTAGTCTGCAGCCCCAGAGAGGTCTTAAGGCAGGCAGGCCCCTGGGTTAGCAGTCCCTCCTTACGATCCACAGGATGAACGCTGCAAGCTGGCAGCCTGGCCACCGCACCAAGAAGGAGGTTGGTCACCCAGCAGATAGCCCTTAGAAAGACACTGGAATTGCCTCTCTCACTCCATAAATCAGCAAGCATCCAAATAACTAAGATTTAGATGGACAAAACAGAAATAATCATACTGAGAGTGGTGTACTGGTTTAAGTAATAGTCTCTCAATTTTATTATAGGTTCTTTCTTTAAAGTTGATCTCTGCTTTACAAATGCTATCCTTTATCTCTGCTGGGCGCAGTGGCTCACACTTGTAAAGCCAGCACTTTGGGAGGCCGAGGCGGGCCTTTCACTTGAGGTCAGGAGTTTGAGACCAGCCTGGCTGATATGGTGAAACCACCCCATCTGTACTAAAATTACACAAATTAGCCGGGCATGGTGGCATGTGCCTGTAATCCCAGCTGCTCGGGAGACTGAGGCAGGAGAATTGCTTGAACCCAGGAGGCAGAGGTTGCAGTGAGCCGAGATCACACCACTGCACTCCAGCCTGGGCAACAATGCAAGACTCCATCTCAAAAAAAAATAAAAAAATAAATTAAAACAAATGATACCATTTATCTCTACAATGACTCTTTTCCTGATAAAAGTGCCATCTTCTCGGGTGGGTTGTGTAGATGAGGAGGGAGGCCTTGTGAGCGCAGATCATGCAGTGGGCCCGTGGACGGGGCCGTCTTTTGGCGGTAGGCCTGTGTGCTGTTGCAGAGTAGCGTGTTACCCTCTCGCATGGCTTTGTGAGCCAACCTCATGGTTCTGCTTCTCCAGGTCTTCTGCAGCGTGCAGAGGCTCAGCCAGGCCTTCATCGACCTGCACTCTGCTGGGAATATGCTGTTCAGGACCTGGATCGCCATGGCCTACTGCTCCCCCAAGCAGGGTGTGTCCCTCCGAATGGACTTTGGCTTGGACCTGGTGACGGAGCTTGCAGAAGGTGGAGATGTCACTGAGCTGCTGGCAGCCCTCTGCAGGCAGATGGAGCAGTTCCTTGACAGCTGGAAGATATTCGTGACCCAGAAGCGAATGGAGCACTTTTACCTGAACTTCTACACGGCAGAGCAGCTGGTTTACCTGAGCACTGAGATCAGGAAGCAGCCCCCGAGTGATGCTGCCCTAACGATGCTGTCCTTCATCAAAAGCAACTGCACCCTGAGGGATGTCTTAAGGGCCTGTGTGGGGTGCGAGAGTGAGGCTGCCAGGTACCGCGTGAGGACGGTCATGGAAGAGCTCCCGCTGATGCTATTCTCAGAGTTCAGCCTGGTGGACAAGCTGAGGGTCATCATGGAGCAGTCCATGGGGTGCCTTCCTGCCTTCCTGCCCGACTGCCTCGACCTAGAGACCCTTGGCCGCTGTCTGGCTCAGGTGGCAGGGATGGGTGGGTCTCCCGTGGAGCGTTGTCTCCCGAGAGGTCTGCGAGTTGGCCAGCCCAACCTCATCGTCTGTGGCCACTCCGAGGTGTTGCCAGCCGCCCTGGCTGTCTACATGCAAACCCCAAGCCAGCCCCTGCCCACCTACGATGAGGTGCTGCTCTGCACCCCGGCAACCGTCTTCGAGGAGGTGGAGCTGTTGCTGCGCCGCTGCCTGACCCTGGGCTCCCCAGGGCATAAGGTCTACAGCCTGCTGTTCGCAGATCAGCTGAGCTACGAGGTGGCGCGCCAGGCCGATGAGCTCTTCCAGAAACTGTGCATGCAGCAGCACCGAGAAGACTACCAGCTCGTGATGGTCTGCGATGGGGACTGGGAGCACTGCTACCTCCCCTCTGCCTTCAGCCAGCACAAGGTCTTCGTCACCCCCCAGGCACCCCTCGAGGCCATGCAAGCCTACCTGGCAGGTCACTACCGGGTCCCGAAGCAGACCCTGTCAGCGGCGGCCGTGTTCAAGGACCGGCTGTGTGTGGGGATCGTGGCCTCGGAGCGAGCAGGTGTTGGTAAGGAGAGCGGCAGGGTGGGCAGGCCCCGTCTCCCAGGGACTGCCCGGGGCCCTTCCCCCTCCAGCAGATGAAGCCTGTCTGCAGGTGGAGAAACCGAGGCTCTAGGAGGGTGTGATTCATCTGTGGGTGTCGATCAGGGTCTGTGCCAGAACCAGGCACCCTGGTCACCTGGTCTCTCAGAATGGGTATTCCCTGGGAGCCCCATTCCCTTCCTCCTCTCAGCAAACATCTCTGCAGTGTACTTTGTTTTTTCTTTTCTTTTTTTTTTTTTTGAGAAGGAGTCTTGCTCTGTCGCCCAGGCTGGAGGACAGTGGCGTGATCTCGGCTCACTGCAACCTCCGTTTTCTGGGTTCAAGTGATTATCCTGCCTCAGCCTCCTGAGTAGCTGGGACTACAGGCACGTGCCAGTACACCCAGCTAATTTTTTTATTTTTAGTAGAGATGGGGCTTCACCGTGTTAGCCAGGATGGTCTTGATCTCCTGACCTCATGATCCGCCCTCCTCGGCCTCCCAAAGTGCTGCGATTACAGGCATGAGCCACCATGCCCGGCCTAATTTTTGTATTTTTAGCAGAGACAGGGTTTCACCATGTTGGCCAGTCTGGTCTCAAACTCCTGACCTCAGGTGATCTGCCCACCTCAGCCTCCCAAAGTGCTGGGATTACAGGTGTGAGCCACCATGCCCGACCTGAAGTTTACTTCTCCCCTTAAATGCCACCGGCCTCTTTGGGGTTGATGTTGGTCGTGTGAGCAATGGGAGGTAGAATTGAAGAGAAAGCTGTGCCTCTTGACCCACCCTTCGTTTCCCTTAAAAAGAAATAGTAGCTTCTGTTCTGTTGACTTTATCCTATCAACAGTACCTCGTCCTGTTGGGATAAACATTACTCTTCCCCTCCCTGCTGAAGCCTCTCCTTTTGCTGTGACTTTCATTAGCTTGTCACTCAACACATAATGACATTTCAGTCAACAGCAGACCGCGTATATGACCACGGTCCCATAAGATTAGAAAACTGTACTTTAAAAATTAGCCAGGCATGGTGGTGCATGCCTGTGATCCCAGCTGCTAGGAAGGCTGACGCGGGAGGATCGCTTGAGCCCAAGAGGTCAAGGCTGTGGTGAGCTGCAGATGTGCCACTGCACTCCAGCCTAGGTAATGGGGCAAGGCCTTGGTCTTTTAAAAAAAGAGAAAGAAAGAAAGAACAAAAGATTATAATACCATATTTTTTACTGTACCTTTTCTACATTTTTATTTTTATTTTTGAGATGGAGTCTCACTGTGTCGCCCAGGCTGGAGTGCAGTGGCACCATCTCGGCTCACTGCAGCCTCTGCCTGCTGGGTTCAAGCGATTCTCCTGCCTCAGCCTCCCGAGTAGCTGGGATTACAGGCACATGCCACCATGCCTGACTAGTTTTTAGTAGAGATGGGGTTTCACCATGTTGGTCAGGCTGGTCTCAAACTCCTGACCTTGAGTGATCACCCGCCTTGGCCTCCCAAAGTGCTGGGATTACAGGCCTGAGCCACCATGCCTGGCCTGAATATGTTTAGATATTCAGATATTTGCCCTGTGTCACAGCTCCCCACTGTATGTAGGATGCCCCCATGCTGTCACGGCTTGTAGCCCAGGGGCAATGGGCTATTCCACCTCGCTCAGGTGGGTGGTCAGCTCTGCCATCTGGGTTTCTGCATGCACACTCTGATGTTCACAGTGACAGAATCATTTCACAATGCGTTTTTCAGAACATGCTCCTAGTGCTAAGTGGCACGGGACTCTGCTTTGCCTGCTGTCCTGCGGAGGCAGGAGGTGGCCAGGAGAGTGAGTAGGTGATGGCTGGGAAATGTGAAGGGTTCAAGAGCATATTCTTGAATCTGATGTTATGTTGCATCAGTTTTGAATTTTATACAAAGAGAAGTAACTTCTAGTGGATCTTTATACATTCTCTTACTCTTTATCCTAGCCCTGGGACCTAATTTCTCTCTCTCTCTCTCTCTCTCTCTCTCTCTCTATATATATATATATATACACATACATACACACACATACTGTATATACATACACTATATATGTATTCTATATAATATATAGATTTCTATATATATTCTATATATTTTATATATAATATGTATTCTATATATTTCTATATATATCATTTCTATATATACCATATACTATATATACATATATATAGTGTATGTATATATATAATGTATATATATTTTTTTGAGACAGAGTTTCGCTCTGTCACCCTAACGATGACAACTGCACCCTAAGGGATGTCTTAAGGGATGCCCAGGCGGTAGTGCAATCTCAGCTCACTACAACCTCCGCCTCCCAGGTTCAAGCGATTCTCCTGCCTCAGCCTCCTGAGTAGCTGGGATTACAGGTGCCTGCCACCACGCCTGGCTAATTTTTTTGTATTTTTAGTAGGGACGGAATTTCACCACATTGAACAGGCTGGTTTCGAACTCCTGACCTCAAGTGATCCCCCCGCCTCGGCCTCCCAAAGTGCTAGGATTACGGGTGTGAGCCACCACTCCCAGCCCTAATTTCTGTATTAATGTTATAGGAAAGTCTCTGTACGTGAAGAGGTTGCACGACAAACTGAAGAAGCAGTTAAACATGAAAAAGGTGCCTCTGAAAACAATTCGACTGATCGACCCTCAGGTGGATGAGAGCCAAGTCCTGGGCACCCTGCTGCCCTTCCTGGACGTGCAGTATCAGAAGGTCCCTGTGCTCTTTCACCTGGACGTGACCTCCTCAGTAAGTGCCCTCCAGCGTCAGCTGATGGCCACATCAGCAAAGATATGGTCCCCACGTCCCTGCTTGACTCCTCCCCATGTATAGAATTCCTTGTTTCCACACACACAGTCCTGTGAAGCTTAACAGTGGGAACCTGCTCTGAGAAGTGTGTTAGGCAGTTTCCTCCTTGTGTGAACGTCACGCTGTGTGCTTACACTAACCTAGATGTAGAGCCCACTGCACACAGAGGCTTTACGGTACACACTGTCGCTCCTACGCCGCAAACCTGGGCTGCATATGGCTGTTCTGAATCCTGGAGCCAGTTGTAAAACGGCGTATTTATGTGTCTAAACATAAAAATGGTACAAGGAAATACAGTATTAAGATTTTATGGGGCTGCCCTCGGAGACGTGGGCCGCCGTTGGCTGAAAGGTTGATGTTGATCATCAGGATTACCGTGACAAAGAGCAAAATAAGGGGGGGTTACTTAGAGTTGGGAGAACTCGCCATGGTGTCGTGTGTTTACACCTCGTGCGATTCTGTCCTTAGGTGCAGACTGGAATTTGGGTGTTTCTTTTCAAGCTCCTCATTTTACAATACTTAATGGATATAAACGGGAAAATGTGGCTTCGGAACCCCTGCCATTTGTATATCATTGAAATCCTGGAAAGGAGGACGTCAGTGCCGTCGAGGAGGTCTTCAGCGCTGGTCTGTGCTGTGGGGCGTTTTCACCTGGTGTGGGGGGGTCTTGGGTTCCTTCTGGTCTTACTGAAGGGGAACGATGCGTTTAGGAGACTCCACACTTTTGCCTTACTTAGTGCAGCAGCTGAATGCAGTGTTAGTAAAGAAAAGCCCATCTTTAAACTCACTTTTCAATCATGTCTGGGATAAAAGTACTCTTCTATTAATTAGCAGTGTCTTCAATTTGTCTATTCAATTCAGGCTTCATGCTGTATGCCCAGTCTGAATCCCAGCTGTGCTCTGAATCTAGTAAATTCATCTGTTGAAAGAAGTCACCTTTCCTAATGCCAGCTAAGATGACAAGGAGATATTTGTCAAAAATTTCTTAGCAAAAGAGAGTTTTATGTTCACTCACATACATAATAGATGTATGCTTAGTGGAGAAACTTAGTTTCAGGAAGTTGGGTTAGAAAGCGATTTCCTGGCTCAGAATGCAGCTCCTTTACTTAATGTGCGAAAGATATGCTGTGTAAAAAAAGAGTATACAGAAAGCTACATATTTTCAGTGCATTTTTCATAAAGGTCCATCCAATATAGATAATGTGGAGGGTTAAGACACAAAAGCATTTCTTAGAAAGTTTTCTTGTAACCATTTCATTCATGTCTCTCCTTTCCAGCGTACCCCTGTCCCCCAGTTCAGTTTTCTTGACATCTTCCCAAAAGTCACCTGCAGGCCTCCCAAAGAGGTGATAGACATGGAGCTGAGTCCCTGGTGGAGTGACACAGAGCCTGGGATGGATCAGTGGGAGTTCTGCAGCGAAACCTTCCAAAGACCTTACCAATATTTAAGACGATTCCATCAAAACCAAGACCTAGACATGTTTCAGTATCAAGAAGGCTCTGTCGAAGGCACCCCGGAGGAATGCCTCCAGCATTTCCTGATTTACTGCGGGGTAATAAACCCATCCTGGTTAGAGCTTCGGAACTTTGCCCGGTTCCTGAATTATCAGCTCAGAGACTGTGAGGCCTCTCTCTTCTGCAATCAGAGTTTTATTGGCGACACACTGAGGGGCTTCAAGAAATTTGTAGTGACCTTCATGGTCTTTATGGCAAGAGATTTTGCCACACCAACACTCCACACCTCTGACCAGAGCCCGGGGAAGCACCTGGTCACCATGGATGGGGTTAGGGAAGAAGATCTAGCGCCCTTCTCTCTCCGGAAGAGGTGGGAGTCGGAGCCTCACCCATACGTTTTCTTCAATGACGACCACACAACCATGACATTCATCGGCTTCCATCTGCGGCCCAACAGCGAGGGCAGTGTCGATGCCATCAATCACTTGACTAGGAAGGTCATCAAGAGAGACGTCATGACCAGAGACCTGTACACGGGCCTCCTGCTTCAGAGGGTGCCCTTCAATGTTGACTTTGATAGACTGCCCAGACACAAGAAACTTGAGAGTCTCTGCCTGGCCTTAGGGATCCCCCAGGCCACTGACCCCGACAAAACGTATGAGCTCACAACAGACAATATGCTTAAGATGCTTGCCATCGAGATGCGGTTCCGGTGTGGGATCCCGGTCATCATCATGGGAGAAACTGGATGTGGGAAAACCAGGCTTATTAAATTCCTTAGCGACCTGCGGCGTGGTGGTGCCAATGCTGACACCATAAAGCTGGTCAAGGTGCACGGAGGAACAACTGCAGACATGATCTACTCCAGAGTCAGGGAGGCTGAAAATGTGGCCTTCGCCAATAAGGACCAACATCAGTTGGACACCATCTTGTTTTTTGATGAAGCCAACACAACAGAAGCTATAAGCTGTATCAAAGAAGCCCTGTGTGATTGTACGGTGGACGGCCAGCCCCTGGCTGAGGACTCTGGCCTGCATATCATAGCTGCCTGCAACCCGTACCGGAAGCACTCCGAGGAGATGATCTGCCGTTTGGAGTCAGCTGGTTTGGGCTACAGGGTTAGTACAGAGGAGACGGCCGACAGGCTGGGCTCCATTCCTCTGAGGCAGCTGGTATACCGGGTCCATGCTCTGCCCCCGAGCCTGATTCCTCTGGTGTGGGACTTTGGACAACTGAGTGACGTTGCTGAAAGGCTCTACATCCAGCAGATTGTCCAGGGACTGGTTGATTCCATCAGCCTAGATGTAAACTGGACTCGCATGATCACAGGAGTCCTCTGCGCCTCTCAGGGTTTCATGAGGAAAAGAGAAGATGAGTGCAGCTTTGTCAGCCTCAGGGACGTGGAGCGCTGTGTGAAAGTTTTCAGATGGTTCCACGAGCACAGCGCGATGCTCTTAGCGCAGCTGAATGCCTTTCTCTCCAAGTCCAGCGTCAGGAAAAATCACACCGAGAGAGATCCCGTCCTCTGGTCGTTGATACTGGCCATCGGGGTGTGTTACCACGCCTCTTTAGAAAAGAAAGGCTTGTATCGGAAAGCCATTGCCAGGTTCTTTCCGAAACCGTATAACAACAGCAGGCTGCTTCTGGATGAAATAATGCGGGCACAGGATCTTTTTCTGGACGGCATACCTCTGAGGAAAACCATCGCCAAGAACTTGGCCTTGAAGGAGAACGTCTTCATGATGGTCATCTGCATCGAGCTGAAGATTCCCCTCTTCCTGGTGGGGAAGCCCGGCAGCTCCAAGTCTCTCGCCAAGACCATCGTGGCCGACGCCATGCAGGGCCCGGCCGCCTACTCGGATCTCTTCCGCAGCCTGAAGCAGGTCCACCTCGTGTCCTTCCAGTGCAGCCCGCACTCCACCCCACAGGGCATCATCGGCACCTTCCGGCAGTGCGCCCGCTTTCAGCAGGGGAAGGACCTGCAGCAGTACGTCTCTGTGGTGGTGTTAGATGAGGTGGGGCTGGCGGAAGACTCCCCCAAAATGCCGCTGAAGACTCTGCACCCGCTGCTGGAAGACGGATGCATTGAAGATGATCCCGCACCCCACAAAAAGGTCGGCTTCGTGGGCATCTCCAACTGGGCCCTTGACCCTGCCAAGATGAACCGGGGCATTTTCGTGTCACGTGGCAGCCCCAACAAGAGGGAGCTCATAGCGAGCGCCAAGGGCATCTGCTCCTCAGACATCCTCGTCCAGGACCGAGTCCAAGGGTACTTTGAGTCCTTCGCCAAAGCCTACGAAATGGTGTGTGTGAGCCAGGACAAGGAATTCTTCGGGCTTCGTGACTACTATAGCCTCATCAAAATGGTCTTTGCTGCAGCAAAGGCTTCAAATAGAAAGCCTTCCCCGCAAGACATTGCACAGGCTGTCCTTAGGAACTTCAGTGGCAAGGATGACATCCGAGCTTTGGACATCTTTCTGGCCAATTTGCCCGAGGCCAAGTGCTCAGAGGAAGTCAGCCCCGTGCAGCTGATCAAACAGAACATCTTTGGGCCTTCTCAGAAGGTGCCGTCTCAGAAGGTGCCGGGTGGACAGCCGGAAGATGCTGAGTCCCGCTACTTACTCGTGCTGACCAAAAACTACGTGGCACTGCAGATCCTGCAGCAGACATTCTTCGAGGAGGACCAGCAGCCAGAGATTATTTTTGGTTCTGGTTTCCCCAAGGACCAAGAGTACACCCAGATCTGCAGAAACGTCAACCGTGTGAAGGTCTGCATGGAAACAGGCAAGATGGTGTTGCTCCTCAACCTGCACAACCTCTACGAGAGCCTCTACGATGCGCTCAACCAGTACTACGTCCACCTCGGCGGCCAGAAGTACGTGGACCTCGGTCTGGGGACCCACCGCGTCAAATGTCGGGTTCACCCCAACTTCCGCCTGATCATCATCGAAGAGAAAGACGTCGTATACAAACACTTTCCCATCCCCCTCATTAACCGGCTGGAGAAGCACTATCTGGATATCAACACGGTGCTGGAGAAATGGCAGAAGAGCATCGTGGAGGAGCTCCATGCATGGGTGGAGAAGTTCATCAATGTCAAAGCAGATCATTTCCTGAACAGGCACAAATACAGCCCCTCTGACGTCTTCATCGGCTACCACTCGGACGCCTGCGCCTCTGTGGTGCTGCAGGTCATAGAGAGGCAGGGTCCCCGGGCCTTGACGGAGGAACTTTACCAGAAGGTGTCTGGGGAGGCCAAATTGATCCTGCTGAACTGCGCTACGCCCGATGCCGTGGTCCGGCTGAGCGCCTCCTCGCTGGGTGGGTTCGCGGCAGATTCGCTGTCGCAGGAGTACTTCTACAGACAGAGGCACAACTCCTTTGCAGATTTCCTGCAGGCGCACCTGCACGCGACAGACCTGGAGCACCACGCCATCTTCACAGAGGTGATTGTCTTTCTGCACTTGTACCCTATCCCCTGTCACCCAAGAGTCCTAAATCCCTAGTGTCAGGATTCAAGATTCTTCCCCAGGCAGCGGTTAGGGATCCTGCAGGGAGATGCTGAGACGCTGAGCTCTCCTCCGTGGTAAGTGTGGGGAGAGCCAAGTATCTATGTAGGTCCAGTTAACCAGGTGCTGAGTGCCTGGGTCCGTGCAGTGCGCCATGCTGGTAACAGCACCATACACAATGTTCACACCAACAAATAAAGTACCATGTTCCAGGACCGGGCCAAGGGCACTGGGGATGCACAGATGAATCTGTAGCCCTTGTCCTTTGTTAGCATTAGGGCGCATGGAGAGACCAGCACATGAACAGATGCCATCAATATCATACCATAAATGCTGTGCTTAGAGGCAGCGGGGAGCGGTGCAGACCAGGATGCGAGCTCAGATGAGATGTTCCCTAGGAGAGGCCCCTCACCGATGGGGAAGAATGGCCAGGAAGGGATTGTAGGATGAGGACCTTCTGTGGGCAGAGCCACTGACAGCCCTTAGGGTTCAAGGCTGTAGTGCTGAGATGGGGCGATGAGGTGCAGTCAGAGAGAACTGCTGGAGGCCCTCAGTGACTCTGCAGAGCCACATCTCAGCCCTATGGAGTGGGCACTGGAGGCACACTTGTCTCCCTGGCTGGGTGAAGGGAGTCTGATGAAAGGCTATTGTAGAAAAGACGGGCTGGTAGGGAGGCCGCTGGCACAGTACAAAGGAGAGGAGCAGATGGAACCCAGAGATACTCAGGAGGCAATTGGGCACGGCCAACACCACCACCGAGTGGGGGAAGGCGGGTGGAGAGGTCCGGGGCGACTCCCTGGATTCCTCCTTAGATGAGTGGACATTGCTTCATCATGACAGATAACGCAGGAACAGACAGCAGGTTTTGGGAGGCCAGCGATGATGTCCACCGGGGACAGGTGTTGATGCATCGTGCAGCTGGATGTGGGAATCTGAGCTCAGTGGTGAGGCAGGGATTCCTGGGCTAGAGCAGCAGGTTTTGAGGAACGTTTCGACTTGCACTGTGATGGGGGAGTGACCTTTGGGACAGGAGAATTGCTGACATCTGGGGGAAGGGGACGGCACCAACCACGAACTCCATCTGAAATCATGAAGTCGTACTATAACAGGAAATGGCATTTGTGCTGAGCCCTAAGGGATCATGAGATCTCAAGTACGGACCAAGCAGGCAGAGGCACGGGCCTCTGGGGAGGAGAGGAAGGCACCCTCAGGGCAGGGTGGGGTCGTCTCTCCCATGCCTTTGGCCCTGTAGGGCCTCCCGGCCCCAGCGCTGCCGTGTTTTGGGAAACGCCTTTGGGTTTGGATTCTGTGCTGTTGTGTGGCAACTGCACCGTGCTGAACATTGCAGGTTTCTAGGATCTGTCTAAACCTAGCAGCACACTTGCAACCTTTCCTTGAAGTCTGGCAAGTAATTTGCGTTTCTTAACTCTGTAGATCACCACTTTCTCCAGGCTGCTAACAAGTCACGACTGTGAAATTTTAGAATCAGAGGTCACAGGGAGGGCTCCGAAACCCACACTCCTGTGGCTGCAGCAGTTCGACACCGAGTACTCATTCCTCAAAGAAGTCCGGTGAGGTTCCGTGCCTTCCCTGCTGCCCTCTCCCTCCCCAGCCGTGGCCGCGTGGCTTCTGCGTGGCCATGGTGCCCGCGACGGTTAATGAGCACCACAGTCACGTGACTGTGAAATGGATCCTTGTTAAATCTCTCCCAGCGTCCCTCTCATCTCCATCATCTTCTGCAACGCGGTGTCTGGCCTAACATCCTCCCCCAAAAGCACTTGGCTTTTCTCGCCTGGACTATCTGTTCTTATGGAAGAAAATCCTACCTGAGTAGCTGTTTCTTTGTAGCCTTTATGTTTCCTATCACTTTGGGGAATTTTGTTATCCATTTTTTAAGACAGAGACCTCACTTGAATTACTTCCCTTTTCTTTCAGAAACTGTTTAACGAATACAGCCAAATGTAAAATCCTCATTATTCAGACAGATTTTGAAGATGGAATCCATAGTGCCCAGCTCATTGCCTCAGCTAAGTATGTTTTTAGTATTTTTCTCAGAAACTGTGTAAAAAACCCAAAACGTAGGAAGTTCTAGAGAATTTATTCCCCGAAAACAGTATAAGATCGTAATCAATATAGAAATAAAAATAAGAGCAATTCTTCCCCCGCCTCATTCCCCCAAGTGAGGATTAGGGAAGCTGAAGAGAGACAAAAAGGCCAGTAACACTACAAAAACAGTGGAATGGGCCTGGGCAACACAGCAAGACCTCATTTCTAAAAAAAATAAAATAATTAGCCTTCCACAGTACACCTCTAGTCGCAGCTGCTCAGAAGGCTGAGGTGGGAGGATTGCTTGAGCCTGGGAGGTCAAGGCTGCAGTGAACTGCAATCCTGCCACTGCAGTCCAGCCTAGGGGCCAGAGCGAGAGCCTGTCCTCCCCGCAAAAAAAGTGAAATGCGAGAGGTGTAAATAATGGAACATTAACAAGCTATAAAAGGATGCCTTTGAAGCCTGTGTTTGTAGACATGTTTTGGTCATTGTTAATTTTGAATTATACAATTTGAATTTATTTCAAGTTCGAGGGAAATAACAGTAGGTAAATGCTTTTATTCCTATTTATTGGATATTTTTATAGTGTTTGTAGGGGAAGTCTGATGCTCTTAGAATTAACTTTGTGCCTTTATTACTTAAAGTAAAAGTGATTTATGGACCTTTTTGAAGCATTGGATGCCATATTTCAGTTTGTGGTTTAAATCTCAACAAGAAACTGGCTTTGGCCATTGGTCATCTGAAGGGAATGGCATTGCGCACAGAACTCTTTGTTGAAACAGAAAGGTCTGCTGGCTACAGGGGCTGTTTCCTGTAATCCCAGCTACTTGGGAAGCAGAGGCAGGAGGATCGTTTGAGACCAGCCTGGGCCACACAGCAAGACCCCCATCGCTTAAGAGAAAAGAAGGAATGGAAAGTTCAGCTGGCCTCACCCTTAGCTGCACCCGGGCAGGCCCACTGAGGACCACAAGATAGGGTTTCTGGTCAATAAAGGAATGCCACTTCAAAGCAGAGGACACAGGAATGGGGAAGAAAACGAGCCTGCTAAGAGATTTCTCATCCCCTTGTGAGAGAAGAAGTCACGATCGCAGGGGTGTGAAGTTTATGTAAAACTCATCGGAACGGGTGGCCGTGAGACTGAAACAACAGCTCAGAGAACACCCTTCTGCAGCTGCACAGCTTTGCTGTGTTTATTTGCTTGTTTTTTTGTGTGTGTTTGTTTTTAAAATAGGTATTCTTTTTTTTTTCTTTAAATAGGTATTCTGCTATAAATGAAATCAACAAAATACAAGAAAATGAGGATCGTATCTTTGTCTATTTCATCACAAAACTGTCCCGGATGGGACGAGGAACAGCCTATGTGGGCTTCCACGGAGGTGAGATCAGAACATCAGTCAGGGTATTTATTTGTGTTTATTTATTTTTTGAGATGGAGTCTTGCTCTGTCACCAGGCTGGAGTGCAGTGGCGCGATCTCAGCTCACCACAACCTACATCTCCTGGGTTCAACCGATTCTCCTGCCTCACCTCCCAAGTAGCTGGGATTACAGGCGTGTGCCATCACGCCCAGCTAATTTTTGTATGTTTAGTAGTGACGGGGTTTCACCATGTTGACCTAGATGGTCTCGATCCGTTGACCTCATGATCCACTCGCCCCAGCCTCCCAAAGTGCTGGGATGACAGGTGTGAGCCACCGCACCCGGCCCAGTCAGCGTATTTTTTTATTTAAGTCATGTTGGAACTGTTTCTCATTTGGTTCTGTGTTATACAAGTCTGAAATTAGAATATTATTGTTAACCTCAAGAGGATTCTTTCCAGATGCAATTAGATTTCTTACCACTGATTACTGTAAAAACAGGAATCCTGGGACGGGAGGCTGCGTGCAGCCTGTCCTGGACTGACTGTAGGCAAGCTCCTCACCTCTTAGCATGTGGGTCACACAGAGTGGAGACCCCTGACACCTGACGGACGCTGTCAGGAACGCACCGATATGCCTGTTTGGCGGGGAGGGAGAGTGGCGGGGGTCGGACTATCTTCAGATCTCTTTTTTTTCCAAGGAATGGTCACCAGCTATTTATGACATAGAAAAGTTGTTATTCCAGAAATAGGAAAGTAAGTTTACTTGAATAATTTCCTGGAGAATGGAAGGCAGACCTTGCCAGTGTCCCCCACCCCTCACTAACTGTGATACAGCAAATACGACAATGCACGGGTGAAAGAACCACAGGCCTTATCCACGTGTCCTTCCCATGCCTGCCATTGCAGGGCTTACCATTGCTGTTTATGTTGAAGTTGTTGATGTGCGTAGAATCGGGTGGTGTATAGTATAGGGTCGGGTGGTTTCCGTGCAGGCCCATTCCAGGGTTTTGGCTTCAGGGTGCCAGTCATTCATTGCGCAGCAAGACAATGACAAGCCAGGGTGTGCAGTGTCCCTGCTTAGGGCCGAGCAGCAGCCGGGGAAGACACGAGACGGTTGTGGGTGGCTTCACACTTCACAGGGCTGTGGCAGTCTGTCCACATCGATGACCTCCGGAGATCCACCCTCATGACTTCAGATGTGACCAGGCTGCAGAATGTCGCCATCAGCCAGCTGTTCACGCCTGGAGACTTGCCTGAGTGTGAGTCATGAGGCGGAGCCTCTGGGGGAGCAGGTGGTGGAAGGGCAGATGGTAGGTGTGGAGCGTGACGTGCACATGGCCCTAGGAGCAGGGGCCACTGTGTTTCGTCCCTCAGCAGGAGCTCGGGGACACATCTGCAGAACTGACTGGTGGCTCATCCTAGAGCACCAGGGCCGAGCAGGTGCGCTTACCTCAGGCTGAGGCAGAGCTCTGTGAGCCGGCCAGCCATGGAAGTGAGCGCCTAGAACATGCCAGAGCCCAGGCTGGAAGGAAGGGGCTGCCTTGGGGGCTGATCTTCATGACCATGATCTCTCATCTGGGGACCTACCACCAGACCGGGGGCTGGGGAAGCCTGCACTCGGAGCCTGAGCACACAGACTCCCAGACGGCGCCGCCAGCAGTCCCTGTGCCACTTTCTGAGTAGTAATGCAATCACGTTTGCTTCGACTGCAGTGGGCTTGGAACACCGGGCGGAAGACGGCCATGAGGAGGCGATGGAAACGGAGGCCGGCACATCAGGGGAGGAGGCAGAGGAGGCCATGGAAACAGAAAGTTCTGAGAAGGTGGGAAAGGAAACCTCTGAACTCGGAGGCAGTGATGTAAGTTCTGGCTCTTGGGACCTCCCCTTGTGCTGCTGGTGACGCTTCTGAGCTGCATCTTTAAACGCTTTTGCATTGGGAGCTGGAGGAGTCGCCGCCGCTGTGCAGGGGTGAGGATGGCGCCCCACTTTCCTCACACAGCGACGGTCTTGTTGCTGGTTACTAGGGGTTACTGGGGGTCAAGGGCATCTGCACCGGCAGTTTGGGGGGTGCGGGGCGGAGGTCGGCGTCTCTTCTTGGTCCGTGAGGACCGCCGCCCTGTGCTGTTTGCTGCATTGAGACCCTCATCACATATGGGCGGTTTGGCTTTTACCCACTGTGTCAGTGGCAGAAACGGGTGACCCAACCGTCTCCACCAATAGGTGTCGATCCTGGACACCACCGGGCTGCTGAGGAGCTGTGTGCAGAGCGCCGTGGGCATGCTCAGAGACCAGAATGAGAGCTGCACGCGCAACATGCGGAGGGTGGCGCTCCTCCTGGGTCTCTTAACGGAGGACGACGCATGCCACAGTATGAGGCTCCCCGCCCCTTGCCCCTGCCCCCACGTGGGCTCTTCCTGAGCATGGGCATCATTTCACTGCATGTTGGGGGACACCCTCTCAGGTTTCCATGGCTCAGCAGAAGCAGTGACACAGTGGGAATCTAAGAGCATCTCTCAGATTTTGCTCTAGAACTGGCCTGGCCAACGGACTTCCCTTCCTGGGGGAGGTGGGACAGAAGCACTCTGGAGCCAACAGCTCAGCCACGGCCATGCTGAACGTCTGTTTCTGCCTTTGTACAGCCTCCTTCTTGCGGGTATCCAAGATGCGCCTCAATGTCCTTTTAAAGAAGCAAGAAGAGAGCCAGTTGAACACTCTGGAGTGGGTGGCGAGGGAAGCCCGCAACCAGGACGCTCTCCAGGAGGCGGACACATTCAGGTACTGTGACTAAAGGAAGCAAGGAGTGGCTCCAATCTGGTGGCAGCATGGGGACCTGCCTGCAGGGATCCTCTCTCCATCCGGGCCATGGGGACTGAGCTGTTTCTTTCCAAACCTCTCAGCCATTCAAAGCTGTCAATTTTTTCCCCAAGAAGCACACAGTAGGTCTGGACAGTGGCCAAACTGCAGGTGCTGGACTCTTCCTCTACTTTTCTGTTTACAGTTTTTCATACTAAAAACTTAAAAAAAGTAAAACATCTGTTCTTAGAGTAGAACATTTACTAACATTTCTGTTGTTAACCATAGAAAGGGCTGCTGTTTTCAGTTATGAAGTTAAAATGATGTGCAGAGCGGGCAGGGGACAGGCGGTATTTTCCCAGTCCTGCAGTTTGAAGAATGGTAACAGCAAAACCAGGACCCAGCAGTACATTCACTGCCATGGTTATTTTTCTGTCACCCATGGGACTAACCTTGATTATCTTGGATGTGGCCGTGTATTGAGGAAGGAGGGGTGCTCTGGGCCCCAGACAGAGGGTCTCTTTAAAACAGACTCTCAGACCTCCTGCCTGAAAGCCTAAGAAACCAGTGACTTGGGTATTTGGGCCCAGTTTTCCCATCTGTACAAGACAGTGGACTCCTCCATGAGTCCCTTCCAGGTCCAAGCTTCTGTGCCAGTGAGGGGTTCGCTTTGGGCCTATGGCCAGGTGTGATCTGCAGGAGGGAACGTGAGGAAGAAGCGGGGTGGATGGGAATGGGGGCTTACGGAAGAAGCGGGGTGGATGGGAATGGGGGCTTACAGGGGAAGAAGCGGGGTG